>NC_140252.1:13279849-13324849 GCF_949987555.1 Borostomias antarcticus
ATGAGTGTGTGTGTGTGTGTGTGTGTGTGTGTGTGTGTATGAGGGTGTGTGTGTCTATATGAGTGTGTGTGTGTACGTGTGTGTACGTGTGTGTGCGTGTGTGTGTGTGTGTGTGACGGTGTCAGATAACTTGCTCCAGCTCTCAGGGGAGCCTAGTGTTCTCATCCTCCTCCTTTGTGGTCCAGTGTAACCTTGAGGAGAAAGTGAGCCCAAAGTAAGAAATCTGATGTCATTCTCTCCATCTCTCCCCCTCTCTCTCTCTCTCCCTCTCTCTCCTCCTTTCTCTCCCTCTCCTTCTCCCTCCTCTCTCCCCCTCTTCTCTTTCTCTCCCTATCCTTCTCCTCCCCCTCCTTCTCCCTATCCCTCTCCTCTCTCTCCCTCTCCTTTCACCTCTGCTCATCTCTCGGTATCCCTCTCCTTCTCTCTCTTCCGCCCCCCCCCCTCTCTATCCCCCCCCTATCCCTCTCCTTCTCTCTCCCTATCCTTCTCCCTCTTCTTCTCCTTATCTCTCTCCTTCACCACCCCTCTCCATCTCTCTCTCTCTCTCTCCCTCTATGTCTCTCTCTCTCCCTCTATGTCTCTCTCTCTCCCTCTATGTCTCTCTCTCTCCCCCCCCCCCCCCTCTCTCTCTCTGAGATGATGACACAGTTCCAGTCCTCTGCAGATCGCGGGGTCCCTCCGCAGAGTCTGTGTCTTGACTCCCGGGGGTCATGTGACCTAGAAGGAGGAGATCCCTCCAAATGGGGGCGCCCCCCCGTGACCCGCCTTTCTAATTATATACGTCGCCACGGCGGCGGCAGCAGCTAGATTTCACACGACCGCCTCCGGGCAGCCTCGGCTTCACCAGGGGGTTTATGGGTAACGGAGTAAACCAGGCCTCTCAGGCTGGCAGAGTAGTACAGTAGGTCAGCTGCAGGGATGAGGAGCAGGCCGGTAGAGAGGTTGGGGGTTTGGGATGATGGGGGAGAGGAGATGGATGATGCCTGGGAGAGGTGTCAGTGTTCATTCATATACCTCGGGGAGATTGGCTGCCCTGTCTCTCCGATGCCCCTGCGGTCGATCGACGCGGTCACGGCTCTTCTCTGTCCTGGCCCCGCAGTGGCGGAACGAACTGCCCACTGACGTCACGACAGCAGAGTCACTGCCCATCTTTCTCCACAGGCTCAGAACTCACCTCTTCACAAAGTACCACCAGGATCCTCCCTCTTAAGCACCTACTATTTATATTGTGCTACTCTTGCACTTTGGCTTTAGCACTAGATTATGCTCTTAGTCACTTGTTTAGCGGGGAGATGCACTTGTGAGTTCTGGCGAATAGTAGTACACAGACTCCCTGCGTTAAATGCAATTATTGTAAGTTGCTTTGGATAAAAAGGTCTGCTAAACGGCTGTAATGTAATGTAATATATAGCCTATGACGAGGAGTCAGAAGGTGGAGAGGACCAGCTACATTCCAGATCCGGTGAGTGCTTACGCAACGGCCGGGTCGCGATGGGGTCGTCACCCGGGGGTTTCGGGTTGCCGCGCCGAGGACGGGCGTCAAGGAGAGGCAACCTGAGCTGCAGTGACTTACGGGCCAGGAATAACCTCAGAGGTGGAGGAAGAAGAAAGCTCACATTCCCTCCCTGAGAGACTAATAATATTGAAGACACCCTCACACACACACACACACACGATATCTCCTTCACACCCACCACTCAGTACTAATGGCATGGCTGGGATGTGAGAGCATGATGTCATAATAATAATGTTACAGTAGTTCTTATAGCCTATAGGTAATGTGTCTCCTCTCTAGAGTGCCGTGTAGAGCAGAGTAGGGCTGGTCAAGTAGAGCAGGACAGGGCAGATTAGAATAGAGGCCCAGTAGAGCAGAGGACACCTCCACTGCCTGGTTTCATTGTGAAGGTACTGAACGGTAGCGTGGTTGTCTGAGTGCCATGTTGGGCCGGGACAGGCTACCGCTTGAGAGGGAACGCTGAAGCTCCGCCTCCTCCTCCCCCTCATCCTTCACCCCCTCCTCCTCTCCTTCTCTTCCGGGCTTTTAGTTGTCTAATGACTTTAAACAGATGCGTGTGACTGTGTGTGTGTGTGTGCTCAGCTGCCATCTTGTCTGTAAGTGGCCAGATGACCCAGACCCAGGAGGGGTGGAGGGGGGGGGGTCTCCAGACCCAGTCCCCTGGTCTAACCCTGACCCTGTGTTCTCCCTGGGGGGCCGAAGCCCTGACACCATCCCCCAAGATCCCCCAGCAGCACCTGGGCTCATCTCGTTAGCGCAGGATAGAGAGAGTGGGGGAATCATGTTAGACTGATTAAAGGGATTTAGGTTAGGGGGTGGATAAAAGCATCTGCTAAATTGCTAAATGACTAGAATGTAAATGTGTGTGTGTGTGTGTTGTTTGGGGCGCCCCCCGTACTCTAGCTCTGGTTCTCCAGCTGCTCCCCTCTACTAATTATGGGCTGTCAGGGGGAGGGTTGTCATGGCTACTAGAGCCTATGGGTTGTTGTTCGAGGGCTGGGAACTCTGCTTAGAGCAACGGCCAGATTCAGTGCCGTGTTCTCCTCTGGAGTAAGCAAGGTCAAGCGGCCTCTACTTTTTTTTTTGCCGCAACCAGCAGCTCTGTAGCTCGCTCTGTCGGTCGGTCGGTCGACAAAAATATCCACAAAAGTGCAATGCTGCTTTTGTCCACAAAAGTGCAACGCCAGCACCACAGCTGTTATTAATCCAGTAATTAGACAAGAAAAGAGAAGATTCGGCCAGATTGAAAACGCTTGTAGCCTGCTGGCTCGTACGTGGTCGCAGCTATTGAGAATTCACGCTTGTTTCTGGGAATGGGCGATGCCTCTGTCTAAACCCAGAATTTGTCATCTTCACTTCTAGTTGGTCTCTCCGTAGGGACCGGTGGCTGCGTGTGTATTAGTAGTGGGAAGTTCGGATCTTTTTACAGACTCGGATCTCTGAATCACGTTAATTTGAATGAACAACCCCCCCCCCCCCCCAGTCATTACGATTTGAGCCAGTGTGTCAGTGTTAGGCGTCCTGTGAACGAAGAGTGAAAGACTCAATCTGCTGAGTCTACATGGTTCTCCTGCACTGAAATGTGAATATATTGACAGTGACAGATCCCAAGTAAGTGAATGACTCATACCTTGTTTGACACTATATTATTCAGGAAGTGCAGTGGGAGAAGTGAGGGAGAGAGAAGAGTGACTGAAAGATGAGAACATCAAAAGTGTGTGTGTGTGCGTGCGTGCGTGCGTGTGTGCGCGCGCGCGCGCGTTGTCAGCCTTCATCTCTCAGTACCAGCGCTCTTTGCTGAATCAGCTCCATCCATCCTCCCTGGTCGCCATAACAACAGCCTCCACGGTATCTCTGCGCCACACGTGACCCAGCGCACACCCACGCACACACGCACACACACACACACACACACACACGCACACACACACAGGGAAGCCTGCTGCTACTATGTGAGCTGTATGGAGATGTAGGTCAGCCGGAATAGCCTATACGGTGTGTGTTTGGCTCTCCCCTCCCTCGGTGCATGTTTGCCACACCTCACCGGGCTTGAACCAGAACAGTACCGATGATGACTCACGACATGACCAACCCCAGAAAACACCAGCTACTCTGCCAAGAAGGTGCAGGGTGGGCAGGAGGTTATTTCTACCGAGGAGTGAGATTAACCTGTTCACCTGGGTTACACCTAACGTTTACCTTTTTCGACAGACAGCTGAAGTAGCTCTACATCTACCAGCAGCACACAGTTAGCTAACCTTGTCCCTGTTCTCGTCTGAGCTAACCTCTCTGTTCTAGTCAGAGCTAACCTCTCTGTTCTAGTCAGAGCTAACCTCTCTGTTCAAGTCAGAGCTAACCTCTCTGTTCTAGTCAGAGCTAACCTCTCTGTTCTAGTCAGAGCTAACCTTGTCTCTGTTCTAGTCAGGGCTAACCTCTCTGTTCTAGTCAGGGCTAACCTCTCTGTTCTAGTCATAGCTAACCTTATCTCTGTTCTAGTCAGGGCTAACCTCTCTGTTCTAGTCATAGCTAACCTTATCTCTGTTCTAGTCAGAGCTAACCTCTCTGTTCTAGTCAGGGCTAACCTCTCTGTTCTAGTCAGAGTTAACCTCTCTGTTCTAGTCAGAGCTAACCTTATCTCTGTTCTAGTCAGAGCTAACCTTATCTCTGTTCTAGTCAGAGCTAACCTCTCTGTTCTAGTCAGAGCTAACCTTATCTCTGTTCTAGTCAGGGCTAACCTCTCTGTTCTAGTCAGGGCTAACCTCTCTGTTCTAGTCATAGCTAACCTTATCTCTGTTCTAGTCAGGGCTAACCTCTCTGTTCTAGTCAGGGCTAACCTCTCTGTTCTAGTCAGAGCTAACCTCTCTGTTCTAGTCAGGGCTAACCTCTCTGTTCTAGTCAGGGCTAACCTCTCTGTTCTAGTCATAGCTAACCTTATCTCTGTTCTAGTCAGGGCTAACCTCTCTGTTCTAGTCAGGGCTAACCTCTCTGTTCTAGTCAGAGTTAACCTTATCTCTGTTCTAGTCAGGGCTAACCTAGTTCTGCAGCATATGGGCGTATGTTGGAGATGAGATCACATTTTGTTTTCATGGTGTTCCTCAACAGTGTTACATCAATGATCCAGAATCCTCTTACGCCATCCTGTCAAGGAACGTAACCTCGTGTTCATTAACACCTCGTTGGAACTATGCTGTTTTCAGATGTCATCTGAAATCTCAGCCAAATCTCTCAAGAGGAATTTGGAGGAATTATGAAATCCATAAAACCACAGACACCCCTCCTGCTCAGAAGCTTAGGGGTTTCAGGGCGCATATGGTTTGTGTGTTTGTTGTGTGTGTGTGTGTGTAATTAGAAGGGGATGTCACCACACACACACACACACACACACACACACACACACACACACACACACACAGGGCGACCTACATATGGTTGTGTTGATGTTTACCCAGCATTCTCTATTTTTCTCAGCTTCCACGAGCGGTCCTAATAAAGAACTTTTCTCTCTCTCCTTCTCTCCACCCCCCTCTCTCCACTGCGCCCCTTGGCAGCTCGGAGCCGTTCTCCTTCTGAAAAAACAACTCTTCGCTCTCCAGCGAACGTGTCTCTGAAGCGAAAAACCAGAGAAGTGGGCTCAATTCCACAGAGGCCTATAGTCACGTTTCAAGGTGGTTCTGGTCAGGCAAGCCTGACGGAGGCGCCTCTCTTATCTGATATCCTAGCTGGCCTTCTAGTCTCGAGCTGAAAGGAGTGGAGGTGCGGTCCTGAAGAAGCCAGGCCGGTCTGAAGGAAGTGTCCCCTCAGTTCGAAATCAGTTTAACTGGAGTGATTCAAGAGAGGAGAGGAAGATGTAATTCTGTTAATCACCCCCCCCCCCCCTCTCTCTCCTCCATCTCTACTCTCTCCTCCCCCTCTCCTTGCGACATCCGGAGACATTCCGCTAAAAATAAACAGCTTATGAACATTCTTTCATTGGGCTCAATGTGATTCCAGGCTTTCACAGGCTGTAAAGGAGAGGTCCCCTCTGTGGTTAATGGTGTCCGGCCCGCCCTAGGCCATCACTGAGGTCAGATGTTAGCAATTATGGCTTTTATAGGGGGAATGATGTGTGCGTTCGGTAAGAGTGTGTGTGTGTGTGTGTGTGTGTGTGTGTGTGTGTGTGTGTGTGTGTGTGTGTGTGTGTGTGTGTTTAATGACAGGAAGCCTGGAGGGCTGGAGGACCGCTCATCTGGAGTCTTGGTGGGTGGGACAAGTCACCCATCCCACCTGTCACTCATAGACCCCAGGACGAGAGGTGTAGACACACACACACACACACACGCGCGCGCTCTGTGGTGGTTTATTACCCCTCAGGGCTTAGGCGCAGTCAGGCGGAAAGATCCCTCTCTCTCCTCCATGCAGTCTCCCTTGCTTCAGTCTCTGGGCTCTCTCATACACAAACACACACACACACACACACACTCTTTCCTGTCTCCTTTCCATTCCACCCCATCACGTTTACGTCAGCGCAGCCTCTCATCCCTATTCTATCCTCGCTCGCTCGCTCGCTCTCCCTCTCTCTCTCTCTCCCTCTCTCTCTCTCTCTCTCTCTCTCTCTCTCTCTCTCTCCCATATCATGTGTTCCCTCTTTCCTCTCTACAGAATGGACAGACGGTGCTAATCGATCATTGTCTCTCTCTCCCTCTGACCTCGCTCTGTCTTCCAGGAAATACAACTCCCCCCTCCCCCCCTCCTCCTCCAGCCTCTAGCGTCCTCCTCAGCCTCTCAACCCCATCCTCCAGCCTCCAGCCTCCTCCTCAGCCTCTCAACCCCATCCTCCAGCCTCTCTCTCCTCCTCTCCCCCCTCCTCCTCCAGCCTCTAGCCTCCTCCTCAGCCTCTCAACCCCATCCTCCAGCCTCTCTCTCCTCCTCTCCCCCCTCCTCCTCCAGCCTCTAGCCTCCTCCTCAGCCTCTCAACCCCATCCTCCAGCCTCTTTCTCCTCCTCCCCCCTCCTCCTCCAGCCTCTAGCCTCCTCCTCAGCCTCTCAACCCCCCCCCCCCTCCTCCTCCAGCCTCTAGCCTCCTCCTCAGCCTCTCAACCCCATCCTCCAGCCTCTCTCTCCTCCTCTCCCCTCTGTCCCGTCCAGGCCTGTGTCAGCCGAAGAGGACAGTACATCCACCGTTCTAATTAGCACCCTGCTGACTCCCGCTCTCCTGGGGGGGGGGGGGGGGGGCTAGCAGGAGGCTAATGTAACGTAGTGACGGAGAGGACCAATAAAACACATGATTAGTGGCTGGTAGCCAGGGCCGGGGCCAAAAGGTGTAAGTCTCTTTGCAACCACCTGTCACACACACACACACACACACACTCACCACGCAAGATGTTATGCAACCCCGTGTAAAAATAACAGGACCGCAGGTCCGCCCGTCTTGTCACACTGGAAGTACAGCTGACCGGAGCTGACAGGCTCAGGGAGAGGAGGGGGGAGGGGAGAGGGACGGAGGTGGGGTTCTGAACTGGTAAGGTCAATCGGAGGTGACCAGGAAATTGAAGCAGAGAGAGATGGGGTCTGTCTGTCTGTCCGTCTGTCTGTTGCCGGCAAGGGAAGGTGGGGGGGGGGGACACACACACTCCTCCCTAATCGGGAGTGTGACGAAAGAGAGATGGAGCGAGAGAGGGGAGCGATGTGCGGAGATGAGGGTGACCCACATTCCAGCATCCTCTCCCCCCTCCTCTCCTCTCTCCTCTCCTCCTCTCTCCTCTCATAGTTCATATTGATCTACCTTTGCCATCCGTCTCCAAGGTGTTTCAGGTAGGTTAGTGTAGAACTAGAACTAGAACGGCCTTATGTGCCACAAGGAAGTGGATAGGTACCAGCGTAGAACTAGAGCACAGAGAACCATCCATCGTCCCGGGCAGACAGGCAGTGAGTAGATGTCCCATAATCTGGGACACGGTTTGTGACTGTTGGTAACCCCCCCCCCCCTCCCACCCCCCCCAAACAAGCACACACTCTGTGCTCCAGCTCTCCCAGGCTGTGAGCTCAGGCGGGGGAGGGCTGAGTACTGCCAGCCCCAGGCCTTTCCAGGCCTATTTCTCCCCCCCCCCCCCCCCGCCCCGCCCCGCCCCTCTCTCCGCCTCCCTCTCCTTGCCGTCGTTTTAATCAGGACCAGATGAGGGGTCTCTAGGCGGAGAATGACCGTCCAGCCTGTTTTAACTGGCCGACACCCCACCCCCCCGAAACCACACGGCAATTCAAAATCATGACCGTTTTTACAGTGTTATGAAAAGCAGACGTTTAAATTGTGTGCGCTCGTGTGTTTTGTTAGGCTTTCTCCCACCGTCGATGAATCAGATCCAGGTTTTTTTTTCGGAGTGCGAAACGCCGCTGGCCGTCGTGAGTTCGCCGTCGGTCGGACGGCTTTTTAACGCGCTGGTGTGCAAACCCTCGGTGGTTAGAAACTCGGCGCCACTCCTGGTCCGATAAAATTTCACTCTGCTCTCCCATTAGGTGTCCGGTCTGTCTTCCCGTCGTTAGTCATTCTGTGGTGCCTCGGAACTGGCATGACGCTAGCTAGTCTTAGCAACACACACACACACACACACACACACACATGAAGAAACACGCTGAACACACACCCAGCTAGGGCTGCAGGATTTGCTAGCCGAGCCTGTTTTAGGAGCCAGTCCATCTGACCTAGACATTTTTATGTTTTACGCCCACCAGGTGTGTGTGTGTGTGTGTGTGTGTGTGTGTGTGTGTGTGTGTGTGTGTGTGTGTGTGTGTGTGTGTGTGTGTGTGTGTGTGTGTGTGTGTGTGTGTGTGTGTGTGTGTGTGTGTGTGTGTGTGTGTGTGTGTGTGTGTGTGTGTGTGTGTGTGTGTGTGTGTGTGTGTGTGTGTGTGTGTGTGTGTGTGTGTGTGTGAGAGAGAGAGAGAGAGAGAGAGAGAGAGAGAGTAGGTCCAGTCCGGTGTGCATTCAGACCGCAGGAGGCTGGTTGAATGGCAGCAGGTCCTTCTGTGGAATGTGCTGTCTCACAGTCTTAGGAAGCACGAGTACACACACACACACACACACACACACACACACACCCTACCCCCCATCCTCTCCAGCTGCTCTGCATTTGCCCTCACCCACAAGTGTTAACAAAGGAGAGCTCTGTTAGAACCTCTTATATGTAACCTCTGTCTGTACTCTGTAACCTCTGTCTACTCTGTAACCTCTGTCTGTACTCTGTAACCTCTGTCTGTACTCTGTAACCTCTGTCTACTCTGTAACCTCTGTCTACTCTGTAACCTCTGTCTACTCTGTAACCTCTGTCTGTACTCTGTAACCTCTGTCTGTACTCTGTAACCTCTGTCTACTCTGTAACCTCTGTCTACTCTGTAACCTCTGTCTACTCTGTAACCTCTGTCTGTACTCTGTAACCTCTGTCTACTCTGTAACCTCTGTCTGTACTCTGTAACCTCTGTCTGTACTCTGTAACCTCTGTCTGTACTCTGTAACCTCTGTCTGTACTCTGTAACCTCTGTCTACTCTGTAACCTCTGTCTACTCTGTAACCTCTGTCTGTACTCTGTAACCTCTGTCTACTCTGTAACCTCTGTCTACTCTGTAACCTCTGTCTGTACTCTGTAACCTCTGTCTACTCTGTAACCTCTGTCTACTCTGTAACCTCTGTCTGTACTCTGTAACCTCTGTCTACTCTGTAACCTCTGTCTACTCTGTAACCTCTGTCTGCCGTGGGTGCAATCACGATCACCAGGAATAAGGTCGGAGTGTGTGTGTGTGTGTGGGGGGGGGGGTGGTGTTTGGAGAGAGGGAACTATTATTTTATTATTATTATAGTAGTTTGCTAGTCTACTGCCCCAGGGTTGCGGGTAGGGGTGGGGTAGTTCTGAGAGGGGGTAGGTTTAAGGTTGGAGTAGTCTTGCGAGGGGTTTGTTTGGGTTGGGGGATGGGGTGGTTTTGGGCGGAGGCTGAGCCCTCGGAATACTCGCCGTTTAACGACGCGTACGCGTAGTCAGTATTTTGCGGCGCATTAATTTCAGAGGGCCTGTGAGATCAACCACAGCCAACGCTCCACAGGAACACAGTAGTCAGTTAAAAGTAGTTAAAAGCACATATATCTGGCTTTAGGGTTGAAGGTGCGTATGGCTAAGGAGGTGTTGGGGTTTTTGTGTAGTTATCCGATCTTCTGTCTCAGTTCAAGTTACCAACACTTCCTGTTGGGTGGGAGAGACGCGGGTGGAGGGGTTGCAGTTCTGATATGACGTGATGAAGTATGGGTAACAGACAGCCGTTCTTAACCAATCAGCAGGCCACGCCCTGACACTGGCTGGCCAATCAGCAGCAGCCCTATGAACCCGGGCTTGGCCACGTACAACGTTTAGGTTTCTCAGTGTGGAACACACACACACGTACACGCAGACACACACGCACATATACACACACACACACACACACTAAACTGCTGCGTTGCAGTCCTCTAGTTTTAATTATATGCATGGAGCTACTCTTAAATGTCTATTTCTAGACCAGGACTAGAATGTATATGGGCCTCGTAACACTTGTAACATGGGCTTGTAACACACACACACACGCACACACACACACACACACACTTTACCCACCCTTTGTACTCCACCACTCAGTTTGTGTGTGTGTGTTGGAGGTGCGGACTGCGGAGATGGTCTTCTCTGGAGTTTGTCGCCAGACAGTAAAATGTCCCTCCAGGAAATGTATTTTAAGAATGATCAATAATGAATTATATTTATGAAGCACTTTTCATTGAGAGACAATTTTCATTTTTCAGACAATGCTGAAAAACCGATCTAGCTAACGTTGTCTCCTTCCTATTACCCCTCAATTCCTGAACTTCGTTTAGCTGAACCCAACCCAGCTTAAAGTTAAACTAATTTAGCTAAACATACATGGAGGCTACGTGTAGGTATTTGATGGAGAGAGACCGTGACCCTGTCTCCTCTCCTCTGAGAGAGAGCGAGAGAGACACGATCCCCAGTCCTCTCAGAGAGGTGGTCTCATAGGCTCGTTTCAGACCATGATTTTAGAACGTGGTGCCTGAGAGACTGTAGCTGACGTGAGCCGCCCACACTCTCTCTCTCCTCTCTCTCTCTCTCTCTCTCTCTCTCCTCTCCTTCTCTCTCTCTCTCTCGCGTTCTCTCTCCTTCAACACTCTAACCATCCCCTATCGTTCCATCTCTACTGTACCTCTCCTCTAACACTCTCAGTATCTCTCCCTCTCTCTCTCCAGATCACTCCAGCTCCAGCACCACCCCGTCGTTCCAGCCCCTGCGTCCCGGGGGGGGCATCCCCACGGCCCACGTCATGCCCTCCCCCTCGCCCTCCTCCGGCTCCAGGACGGGTGGCGGGCCCTCCCCCGGCGGCGGCGGCGGGGGCGGGGGCAGTCCCTGGAGCTCCTCCTGCCAGCTGTTGCCCCCGCCCTGCCCCCTGGACATGAAGGACCCCCACCCCGTCCGCCGCTGGTCCTCCTTGACCCGCCTCTGCGCCGCCGACAAGCCCTGCCCCTCGGGGAAGGCGGGCGGCGGCGGCATCTACCGGTGCGACGCGCACGGCTCCCTGGACCGCGGCCTGCTGTACGGCTACCGCCAGGAGCCCCCGGGGGGCGGCCCGGCCAGCGCCACGGCGGAGCCCTACCCACCCCCCTCCCAGGGCCTCCAGCTGCGCTCCCCAGGGGCGGACCCCCGGTACCACCGCTACGACCCGGCCCGCTTCGGCGCCCCGCTGAAACCCGGCAGCCTGGACCTGAGCTACAGCGCCCTGCCCGAGAGCAGGGCTCCGGGGTCGGGGGGGGTGGGCGCGGGGGGCCTGGGACCGCCCGGCCAGAGGGGGGGGGGGCTACCGCTGGGACACCAGGCCCCGGGCGGCTCCCCCATCCAGCCGGCGGTCCGGACCCAGATGTGGCTGAGCGAGCAGATGGAGTACCGGCCCGGTCCGGAGCTCAACGCCGCCGCCGCCGGCACGCCGCGGACCGGACAGGAGGCGGGCGGGGGGCTGTCGCCGTGGCAGCAGGAGCAGCAGCAGAGAGAGAGGCTACGGCAGGAGGCGGAGCTAAGCCAGGTGAGGGAGGGGTGTGTGTGTGTGTGTGGGGGGGGGGGGGCAGTGAAATATATGTAGAGATGTAGAATTTGACCGTCTGTTTGCACTTGAACTGTGAGTTCTGGCGTGTAGTAGTACAATAACTACCTACGTTAAAAGCAATTATTGTAAGCAAGTCTTATTGTAAGCAAGTCGCTTTGGACTGCATCTCCCGGCACCCGATTCTGCAGACTCTATCTCCCCCTAGTGGAGGAGACGGCCCACTGCTGGTAGTTCACTAACATCAACGTTCCAGCGCCTTTAAAATGAGAAACACCAGCTATCGTCAGAAACACACAAACAATTAATAATGATATCTGAGTAGTTTATTAGCGGCCCACTGTTGAACCGGCTTCTGTCTACAATCCTGAAGGCCTGACGATCGCTTTGGTGACTAAATGAAGACGCAGACGACTCCTGAAGCTCATCTATGATTCAGATCATCAGTTTATTTACGTCAGTCAGTGTGACATCAGAATGCGCGACATCAGAGTGTGTAGACAGACAGTTAGACCAGCAGTAGTGCAGGGCAGTCAAACATACATCACCATCAGATACATTACACAGATGTGTGTTCAGCGTCGAGCCCGTGGCTGTTTCGGCTGACGGTGACTCAGCGGTATTCGCTTCAGACAGCGACAGAACAACATTCGTTCATTTCAGCATCTGTCAAAACCCTCAGCATCTCATTTCGACGGCCCCTCGGCTCCACCCGTCCCTGTAGCTGACGTCTGGCTAGGCTAGGTCGGCGGCGACGTCACGGGACGCGAGGTCGGGGGTCACGTGACGCGAGGTCGGGGGTCACATGAGCTTGACCAGGATGAGCATGAGCAGCAGCATGATGACGATGAGCAGGAAGTTGAGCAGGAGGTTGAGGTGGTGCGACTTCAGGGTCAGGAACTCCATCCTGGAGGTGGGTGGGGGGGGGGCTCACGCTGCAGGCTCCCCAGGCGGAGGGCTCTCGGGCTGGGCACAGCACCGCACGAAGCGGGGGGTAGTACCCTGGGGGTGGGGGGATGGATGGATGGATAGATGGATGGATGGATGGAGGGATGGATGGAGGGATGGATAGATGGATGGATGGAGGGATGGATGGAGGGATGGATGGATGAAGTGATCTACGGATGCTACAGCTCCTCTGTGGTCGCTGATTCAGCTTTCGCCGGCCTGTTTGGGGAAAGAGGGCCAGTGAGATACGCACACACACACACACACACATACTGTACTGTACACACGCACACACACACACATACACACACATAAACTCACATACATACACACACACATACTGTACACACACACAGACAAACTACTCAATCATCAGGGTTTCCATTGCCAGTTTATTGAGCGTGAGGCGTGTGGAAGCAGGTGGCGGTGGTTCTGTGACTGCATGCTGAACACAAAAGATAACAGGCCCACTAGTGAGGAGGTGGCGCCCCCTGGTGACGAGCCGACGGCATTGTCCCACCGCACTCCGACCTCCCGTTCTGACGGCAGCTGCGGCGGAGCTATTGAGGTGCCTGTGATTCAGCCACGCGGGGGGGGGGGTGGAGCGAGATCTCGCCGAACGGCTCTCGGTTCTAAACCGATCTGGCGTTCCGCAGACTTTATGGACCTCTGGTGCATTGTGTACCCCTACACACCCCCCCCCCCCCCCCCTCGACTCCTCAAACCCACCCTCCCATAGCTCCCTCTTTGAAGGGCGTAGGTTATCCTCCTAGACTCCTCCCCCCCCCCCCCCCCCCCCTCCTCTCACATGAGCAGAACTATGATGTACATCAGGAGCAGGCAGATGAGGATGAGGCAGAAGTTGACGAACAGCTCCTGCATGTTCTGCTTGGCCTGGGGAGGCACCGCCTCCGCCGCCATGGACGCCCGGCGCATGGCGGAGCGGGTGATGTGCTGGACCTTGTCCATGGCCGAGGCTGGCTAGCGGCCGGGACACCGGCGCTGGGGGGCGGGGCCGGGGGCGGGGCTGGGCGGCGTCTGGAGCTCCGGCCGGTCAGGGCGGAGGAGCATGGAGCGCCCTCTAGCGTCGGTCGGAGGTTATGGCAGAGGCGGGCGGTGCGGGAGTAGGACAGAGAGAGGAGGGGTGGAGGGTGAGGAGGAGGAGGTGATTGGTCCAAGTGCCCTGGGGGGGAGGAGCAGCAGAGAGGTGGACGTCAGTGAGCATGCTCAAACAACACAGGGAAGTGACAGTGTGACACACGACACAACACAGGCTGCATGCCAGTCCCCTGAGAGAGGACAGTGCGCTAGGCTCTACACGTCTCTGCGCTGTTGGTGTACATTCTGGGATGGCGTGTCATGAGCTGAATGTCTGTGTCAGCTTTTGAGTGCGGCCAGCCGGCCACAACGTGAGAGTTTGAGTTTGAGTTTTTATTAGGTCCTCTTTAAGCCAATGGCGAGAGAGAGAGAGAGAGAGAGAGAGAGAGAGACAGGGGGTCATGCTGATGACAAGCTAGTGACAGGAAGCAGTTATCTCCTCAGCACCAGCTCCAGGCAGCACTCTCCCCCCCCTACACACACACACACACGCCATTGCCCAGCTTTGTGCCTGGATCCAGAAGGTATTCTTAGGCCTGACCTCTGTCTATCTCACTGACGTGCGTGCGTTTGTGCGTCCGTGCGTGTGTGTGTGTGTGTGTGCGCATGTGTGTTTAAGTGGATCACAGTAGTGTCCACTCCAGGGGATTGTGGGTAAGAGGGCTGAGGTGACACTGCAGTCAGGTTCAGACTCACTCTGGTCACATGACCGTGGTCTGATTTGAGCTGTCAACAAGAGTAGTCATGAGACGCACACACACGCACACACACACACACCCACACTCCACCTTGTCCAGGAATGATAAGTTCCCTAACTCCCCCGGCATCTATAACCCTGTCGCCATGCTCTGCCTGGCATCCATTAAGTTGTCAGTGGATCAGTAACAAGTGCCAAGTCTGCCAACTGTGAAGCTAATCAATTCATTTCAATTGACACGGAACATTTCCAGTGGCTCAATCCCCTCCCAAGTGGCACCAAGCACGCTTAAAGTGTGTCTGAATGGATTTGAAGCTAGACTAGTAACAGATACAGTCATGCTGTTATTTGGGCCTGTGGGGTGTGTTTGTTTTAGACGTCTGGGATCCCCTGTGAGCAGCCAGAGGGCGATCTGAACCGAGCCTAAAAAGGAAACATTTTAGAGATATTCTGGCAAGAGGGTTCCCAAGCCAATACTGTGCATGTTTTCCTTTCTTAACCTCTCTCTCGGCATAGTTTTGTGTGTGTGTGTGTGTGTGTGTGTGTGTGTGTGTGTGTGTGTGTTTGTGTGTGCGTGTGTGTGCGTGCGTGTCTCCAATACCAATAAGTCATGTGCAGGAGGGAGGTCTTCGTTGAGCTTGGCCCCTTAGCTGAACTTTCCATGATGGCATCAGGGAGTAATGCTCAGAGAGAGAGTGTGTGTGTGTGTGTGTGTGTGTGTGTGTTTGCTGTAACCTTTGCGTTAACAGACACCCTTTGTCTCTTAGGCTCATTTCAGTCCATGCAAATTTCAGTTCCGTTCTGGATGCAAATGTGTGTTCCGGAAGGTTAATGCTGTCGTGTGTGTGCGTGTGTGTGTGTATGTCTGTGTGCGCGTGTGTGCTTTCAACTGAACAAAAGTTATCTGCTATAGCATTTTGTTCTGAAAGGGATAAACGACCTTTGGTCAAACTGAAAGCAATTATATAAATGTAACGTCTATTTGCCTGTTTTGTTGTGACTTCTTAATCCTAACCCACCCATTGGTGCAGTACGGATACCTTTTAACTTAACAGGAACAACCTACTGTATGATCCATTCCCACAGACAGAAACACCAGAGACAGCATGACTTCCCGCATTGGGCCGGTGGAGTCTTACCTGCTCCAGAGGGCTGGAGGTGGAGGAGGTGGAGGAGGAGGAGGAGGAGGAGGAGGAGGAGGTGGAGGAGGAGGAGGAGGAGGTGAAGGTGGAGGTGCTGTCGCAGGCAGCTCGATCAGTCTAAACAGGGCTAGTATGGAGCCAGCAGGTCCGTCCGACTGTCCAGCTTGTCTGGCTTGTCGGCTGGCTGGAGGTCCTGAGGTCCAAGTCTCTGCTCTGGCTGGTCTCTCCTCTGGCTGGTCTCTCCTCTGGCTGGTCTCTCTCTGGCTGGTCTCTCTCTGGCTGGTCTCTCTCTGGCTGGTCTCTCTCTGGTGCCCGGTTAGAAGCTGTACTGGTCCTGGTCCTGCCGTGCTCTGGTCAGCCTCTGGATCCTGGTGCTGTGTTTAAGGGAGGAACTTCGGGGGGTGGGGGCGGAGAGAGAGAGAGAGAGAGGGGGGGGAGAGAGAGAGAGGGGAGAGAAGGAAAGAGAGGGGGGAGAGAGGGGGGGGCAGAGAGGAGGGAGGAGTGGAGTGAGACCGGTCCAGAGGGATAGATGTTAGAGAGATGTTAAAGTGGGAACGTGGCCCGCCTGGTGAGAGTGCTCCGGCGCTCGCTGGCCCAGGTTCCGCCCACGTCGGGGCCGGCTGCCCGTAGGAAGGTCTGAGAGGGGCAGGACTGGACCGGGCCTGGCATGAGGAGGAGAGAGGGTCGCCAGGGAAGAGAAGTTAGGACTGTAACACTAACACACACACACACGCACACACACATCCATTCACACAGTTCATTACAGGCTAGGCACAAGCCTGACTGTTTATGTTTGACCTTCGATGGTCAGCGGCACATGTTTAGTGCATGTAGCAGCTGTGTGTCTGTGTGTGTGTGTGTGTGTGTGTGTGTGTGTGTGTGTGTGTGTGTGTAAGTGGGTGTATGGTTGATGATAGAAACAGTAGCGGTTGAGGCCTGACTCCTGACAGACACACACACCTCGGTGGAGAGACCGTCTTGAGGCCGGTCAGCCTGCAGGTGTCATTTACAGCTAGTGAGTCATGGCTTCCAGACGAAAACCTGGTGTTCAACCCTTCCAAGTTCTCCCACACAACCTCCCTCCTCCGTTCTCCACACTGGCTTCTGGTAGCAGGTTGCATCCAGTTTAAAACTCTGGTACTAGCCTACAGGGCAATGAAAGGAACAGCTCCCTCCTACCTCCAGACCATGGTCAAACCCCAATTATTTATTCAATATTTTTGATAATCCAACACTGATATTTACATGGTCGCACAGCCCACTAACCAAATTGGTCTCAGATTGAATATGTCTCCATATATTAAGCCCTGGAATTATTCAAATGCAGTAAATTACGATTATAACATGGATTTAAACTGGAGCATTCACAATGCAGACATTCACTGATTACAATTGGCACCATTCTCCTACAAAGTTTTGTAAACAATTGGTTTTAGAAAATGAACAGATGCCAGGGACAGCCTACAATGCACTTACAAAGAAGATACATGGCCGATGCGATCATTGTGTTAAACCATCATCAGCAATGACCAGCCTAAAGATAGCCTACAACATCAGTCCTCATAATTTAGTAAGTAGGTAAGCAAGACTGCGTACTGCAAGTAGCTATTTTCCCCGCGCACATTACGGTTTGAGGGCGGCGCCGTGCACTGCTTGCGCACGGAGGCTCAGGCTTTGTACATCCAACGCAAACTGAAGAAGCACAGCGCGCCCTTTCTGCCCACTGCCCAAGGGCCTTTTCGCGCTGCGCTCGCAAACATTAGTACATCTGCCCCATAGTCGTAGATGCACTTGTGAGTTCTGGCGCATACTAGTACACGCGATTACTTAAATGCAATTATTGTAAGTCGCTTTGGATAAAAGCATCTTTGTAATGACTGTAATGTAATGTAATACAGCTCGGAATGCAAAGCAATCAATTTGAATTAGTGACATGTTGATGTAATTTAAACCCAGCCTGGTAAAGCGTCCTGATCTCATGAGAACACTTCCCGTTTCACTCCATGATTAGTTCTATACATGAGTGTCCGGCCAATCAGCATGGCCTAAAACAATAAAGGCTTTGTCTAGTTACGTAACTGACAGCCACGGTTCAACGACACTGAGGTTGATCCAGTCGTCTGCCATTTCATTTTGGCAGACTGAAAGACTCCTCTAAGCTGACATCCTGGTCTGGTAGGTGTTATCAGACGGTCAGGAATCATAGCTATGCCCCCCAGATGACCTATCCGGGGGTTGCAATCCACACACACACACACACACACGCCCGCGCGCACACAAACACAGCCACACAAACAAACACACACAAAAACACACCCCTTTCAACACCGTCTGACTGCCTGGCAACACCAGAACACTGATGCTGCCTCTCCACAGTCCTCTCTCTCTCTCTGGACACACACACACACACAAACACACACACACACACAAACACACACAGGCTCAGTCTAGACAAAGGCGCATACCTGGGTCCAAGGCACCACCTTTCGTTGTTTATTACCAGCAGGCGAGTGTACAGTAACCCCCCCCCCTCGGTAATCAGCTCGTTAAAACAGACCCCACGGTGGTCACTGTAGCCATGGCAACTATCGCCAGGGTAAAAATACAGACTCTATCAAAAGCCTCCATCCCTCAGTCAGAATCAGACCGAGTTACCCCTGGTGAGAGGCTTAACAAACACACACGCACACACACTCAGAGATACACACACACACACACACACACACACACACCCTGATGATAAAAACCAGGTGCTGTGCACACACACGCCTGTTTCCAGATCCCTTCCACATAGCTCAGCCTATTTATAACTGACCATTGCTGTTGTCGGTTCTATTGACCGACCCCCTTGCGTAAGAGAGAGAAACACACACACACACACACACACAAACCCACAAACAAACACCAAAACGGCCCAGGGCTTGAAAGTTTCTCTTTAAATGTAAACGCAGCAGTGTCCGTCGAAGCCCTCGGCCTCCCCTCCTAGCAAGGACAGCCCAGCCTGCCCCGCTGTCTCTGGTCCTGCCCCTGCCAGACGGGGTGGGAAGACCTGTAGCGTAATGGAACCGTTCAGCAGCCTTTAGGAGGGGTGTAGGGAGAGTCCTGGGACAGCCCCCCCGCCCTTCTCTCTCTCTCTCATCCAGCCCTTTCCTCTCAGTAGTCTGTCTATTCGTTAGATAAGCCCCTCCCTCTCTCACACACACGTACACACACGCACATGGCAACACCGAAGGGAGGCCTAGGAATGTGTCGGTGTACGCAGACGGAGTGTGTGCGTCGCGGTGTACGTGTGCGCCACTGAAGACGTGTCGAGGAGCATGGGGCCTAGGAGGCGTCGGCAAGAGAGAGGGAGGGCGGGGTCACTGTGAGAAGGCGGGGTCACTGTGGGCACGGAAGGGTCACAGAGTTCCTTTTCATGTTCTTATGTCAGTGTCAATATTTATTTTGCATACATACTTGACAATGGTGATGATGGTGATGATGGTGATGATGATGGTGATCAACCCAGTGATATGATCTAACTTGTGTATGTGTGTGTAACGTGGGTTTTTCTCTAGATGATGTGATATAACCTGTATATATACATATATGTTTTTTCTCGGAGGTGATCAAACCTGTGTGTGTGTGTTTTCTCTCTAGACGAGTGTATATGTTTTCTCTCTGAGGTGATCAAACCTGTGTGTGTGTGTGTGTGTGTGTGTGTGTGTGTGTGTGTGTTCTCTGTCTAGATGCTGGCAGCAGCGTCGCTCCCTGTCAACACGCTGGTGAGGATCAAGGAGGGTCTGCTCAGACAGCGAGAGCTGGAGATAGACAGGTAACTCATCACTCAACTCAACACTCACACCACCGCTAATAAACTACCTGCTCTACCAGTAGCCTCAAACACACACGCAACACACATACACACACGCAACACACACACACATTTTGCTGTCCAAGCAGTGACCTTGAGTATATGTCACTGTGGCATGTGGCCACACACAACACGTGTCCTCTTTCAGAATGGCATTAACAGGGTGTGTGTGTGTGTGTGTGTGTTTATTATAGCCAGGGTGACCTACAGTTTGGTACTGGTACAGTAGTACCTCCAGCTCTGCAGACAGAGCATTACCTTGCCTCTCTAACACAAACCTGAAATGAACATGACACACTACGCTTCCAACTTGAGGCAGTGTGTGTGTGTGTCTGTGTGTCTGTGTGTGTGTGTGTGTGTGTGTGTGTGTGTGTGTATGTATGTATGTATGTGTGTGTGTGTGTGTATGTATGTATGTATGTATGCCTGAGTACTGTATGTTTGTGCGTATTTGTGTGTGTTTGTGTGTATTTATGTATATGCGTGACGTGTGTGTGCATATATGTATGTATGCGTGAGTGTGTAGTATATGTGTGTGACAGCGCATTAACAGTATCCTGGCGTAACATCTTCCACAGCCTTTAGTATTCTGTGCTTGATGTTGTAGCATTTATCAGTAGTTTTACCTCCAGCAGGAAAGGCAGTCGGAACGGTGCCGAAACCGGGTATTAAACGGCCCCAGGGCTAAATGATCAAAGACATGTTACCAAAACGCTCCGGCGTTCCCGTTTCTGTCAACGGTTTTGGACAAATTTAAAATAAATTGCTTTTCTATCTACAGTATTTAGTCTGTGTAAACGTTATTGCACATTTTATCTCTCCAACACAGTATCTAACTTGCAATAAGATAAAGGTATTCGTCTAAGAAGCATTTTCACTATGAAGAGACGTCTCTCTCTCTCTCTCTCTCTCTCCTGCTCCATTGGAGATATGCGTGAGAGGCGGGGCCGGCTCCCTCTGCCTGCCTCACACACACACACACACACACACACACACAGACAATTAAACACTCTGTCTGGTTAAATGTCACTAGAGTCTATGCCGACCATGCAGGTGTAGTAGTAGGAGTAGTAGTAGTAGGAGGAGTAGTAAGAGTAGTAGTACCGTTAAATCTCCACACACACACACACACACACACACACACACATACACACAGACACCTATCCAGGAAAGATATTAGAGCAGAGATTTACAGGCAGAGCATCCTCAGAGGACACACTGTAGAGACTCAATCTAATAAAATAGAAAATAGTCCAGAGTAGAACTGAACATAATGCATGTTTCCAGGCAGAAGCAGCAGATAGCCTACCCCAGTAATCTCAACGTCTTTCTCTGTGTTTTGAGCCATTGTTCAACATGGTCAGGGACAGGACTGAAGAGCATCTTTTTTTGGGGGGGGGGGGTTCCAATAAATTTATTTCAGATTTTATCAAATTTTTCACTCAATTTGGTAGCCAATCACATCCAACCTACAGTCCAATTGTCCCCTGTCTCTGCTGTGGAGGGTCCGTCACACAACCCCGCGGTCGGCGATCCGGAAGAGAGAGCCAGCTTCCTGACTCTCTCAAGCCCGTGACCGTGACTCCCACACCAGACGGGGTCGCTGTAGAGCGAAGGATCCGCACACTGAAATTACATTTAAAATGTAACCATCCTCGGGAGTACTACGCCACTCTCCTGTGTGATCCGGCCATATTGGGATCTGGCGAGACGAGGGAGTGAACCCCGGTCCCCAGTGGGCAGCTGCATCAGAAACTGATGCTTAGACCGTTACGGGCCTGGGAGAGCTTCTTACTGTGAGGCGACAGTGCTAGATAATACACCACCATGCCGTACGTGAGCGATTTTGGGCTTCAGCGTCTTGTTCAAGGACACTTTGGCACAACGCCGGGAGCTGTGATCGAACCGGGGATCTCCAGCCGGCCGACCTACCCCGGAGTCATCGCAAAGTGTCTCTCTCTCTGTGTTTCCAGGCAGAAGCAGCAGATCCTGCAGCTGCACGGCAGGATCAGGGAGAACGAGCTGCGAGCGCAGCAGGTCCTCCAGACCCAGAGGGGGCGCTGTGAGGAGACCTACGTTCTCAAAAAGGTAAGTCCCCAGGAAGTAGATTGTACGATACTGTCGTTGGACTCGAGTCTTGAGAGAGTTACTGTACACTTCCCCTCTTGAATCTCACCTGTGTCCGCCTTTTCCACTTTCAATAATGGTTAGCATATCTCAACAACGTCGACCTCAGAACCAACATTTCAAAATTCACAAAACTTATCTTCAATTATGTTTTAACTTTTAGAACAAAACGTGGTCTAGTCTGAGAGTCTCTGTTAAACACAGACCGTATTTTCTGCATTTATCGCGAATCCCATTCATTTTTCCCATAGTGATTTACAAATGGCGGTGATGCTAACCTTTCAGCTTATAATATGACAACATTGCCTCACCACTCCATAGCAGGCAGCCCAAGTTGTAACTGAAACGAGCAGTGAATCGCCCCTAACATACTACTATCTCCCCTACTACTATCGCCCCTACTAACATACTACTATCGCCCCTACTAACATCGCCCCTACTAACATACTACTATCTCCCCTACTACTATCGCCCCTACTAACATACTACTATCTCCCCTACTACTATCGCCCCTACTAACATACTACTATCTCCCCTACTACTATCGCCCCTACTAACATACTACTATCGCCCCTACTAACATACTACTATTGCCCCTACTATTATCGCCCCTACTAACATACTATTATCGCCCCTACTACTATCGCCCCTACTAACATACTACTATCTCCCCTACTACTATCGCCCCTACTAACATACTACTATCTCCCCTACTACTATCGCCCCTACTAACATACTACTATCGCCCCTACTAACATACTACTATTGCCCCTACTATTATCGCCCCTACTAACATACTATTATCGCCCCTACTAACATACTACTATCGCCCCTACTACTATCGCCCCTACTAACATACTACTATCTCCCCTACTACTATCGCCCCTACTAACATACTACTATCTCCCCTACTACTATCGCCCCTACTAACATACTACTATCGCCCCTACTAACATACTACTATTGCCCCTACTATTATCGCCCCTACTAACATACTACTATCGCCCCTACTAACATACTACTATTGCCCCTACTACTATCGCCCCTACTAACATACTACTATCGCCCCTACTAACATACTACTATCGCCCCTACTAACATACTACTATCGCCCCTACTACTATCGCCCCTACTAACATACTACTATCGCCCCTACTAACATACTACTATCGCCCCTACTATTATCGCCCCTACTAACATACTACTATCGCCCCTACTAACATACTACTATCGCCCCTACTACTATCGCCCCTACTAACATACTACTATCGCCCCTACTAACATACTACTATCGCCCCTACTAACATACTACTATCGCCCCTACTACCTTCCTTGCCACGGGGCACTTCCTCTAGCCTGACGTCTCTCCTGTGTTTGGCCATTCCCAGGAGTCTCCGTACGACAGCCCTCTGGCCCCGCCCCCGCAGGTCCCTGACAGGCCGCTGTGCTGCGAGGGGGGGGAGCTGGGCAGGAAGCTGGCGGCCGCGGAGCTGGAGGTCATCCACCTCAACGAGTTCCTGAAGCAGAACGCCCAGAAGTACGGCGAGGACATCAAGAAGCTGGAGGAGAAGGTAGGTCAGGGGTTAGACCTGGGTGAGGGGTCAGGGGTTAGACCTGGGTGAGGGGTCAGGGGTTAGACCTGGGTGAGGGGTCAGGGGTTAGACCTGGGTGAGGGGTCAGGGGCTAGACCTGGGTGAGGGGTCAGGGGTTAGACCTGGGTGAGGGGTCAGGGGTTAGACCTGGGTGAGGGGTCAGGGGTTATACCTGGGTGAGGGGTCAGGGGTTAGACCTGGGTCAGGGGTTAGACCTGGGTGAGGGGTCAGGGGTTAGACCTGGGTGAGGGTTCAGGGTTGGAGGTGTCAGGGGCTAGACCTGGGTGAGGGGTCAGGGTTAGAGGTGTCAGGGGTTAGACCTGGGTGAGGGGTCAGGGTTAGAGGTGTCAGGGGTTAGACCTGGATGAGGGGTCAGGGTTAGAGGTGTCAGGGGTTAGACCTGGGTGAGGGGTCAGGGTTAGAGGTGTCAGATGCTAGACCTGAGTGAGGGGTCAGGGTTGGAGGTGTCGGGGGTTAGACCTGGGTGAGGGGTCAGGGGTTGGACCTGGGTGAGGGGTCAGGGGTTAGACCTGGGTGAGGGGTCAGGGGTTAGACCTGGGTGAGAGGTCAGGGTTGGAGGGGTCAGGGGTTAGACCTGGGTGAGGTGTCAGGGGTTAGACCTGGGTGAGGGGTCAGGGTTAGAGGTGTCAGGGGTTAGACCTGGGTGAGGGGTCAGGGTTAGAGGTGTCAGGGGTTAGACCTGGGTGAGGGGTCAGGGTTAGAGGTGTCAGGGGTTAGACCTGGGTGAGGGGTCAGGGTTAGAGGTGTCAGGGGTTAGACCTGGGTGAGGGGTCGGGGTTGGAGGTGTCGGGGGCTAGACCTGGGTGAGGGGTCAGGGTTAGAGGTGTCGGGGGCTAGGCCTGGGTGAGGGGTCAGGGGTTAGACCTGGGTGAGGGGTCAGGGGTTAGACCTGGGTGAGGGGTCGGGTTGGAGGTGTCGGGGGCTAGACCTGGGTGAGGGGTCGAGTTAGAGGTGACAGTCTCTCAACGGCTTCGTTCAGCTAGAGACTGAGGACATTCTCCTGGCTTTCGTTGCTAAAACTGGGTGGAAACTGCATTGCAGAACCAATCCAAAGTCTTTAGGGCGTAGGTTTGTTCAGGTTTGAACCAATTCAAAGCAGTAGGCGAAGGTTTCTTAGTGACCATCTTAAATGTAATCCCAGATGAATGGTAGGCTCTTGATCTCCGATTGGCTGGTATTGTGAGAGTACGATAGAGGTCCCTATTAGGCCTGATTCATACTCTACACAAGTGGTAGTAGAGTAGTTCAGAAAGTGGAACACTATTGCGAGGTCGCATTAAAGCGCATCGACACAGTGTTTGCGGTGTAAGGCGTCATTATGTGGGGATGCAGCCGCGGCCGTGTAGAAATTGCAGCCATTACACACAGACGGATCGCTACTGAAAATCCATGCGAGGGCGCCTCGGTAATTGGACCGGAACAGTAAAGAAGCCTCTGTCGGCCGCACGATATCACACAGCTGCTGGCCAATTACTGTGTTTGGTCGGAGCCACTCGTGGTGAAACGCTACTGACACCGCCCCCCCCCCCCCCCCCCCCCAAGATGAAGACTCGCGACCGCTACATCAGCAGTCTGAAGAAGAAGTGCCAGAGAGAGAGTGAGCAGAACCAGGAGAAGCAGCAGCGCGTCGAGACCCTGGAGAAATACCTGGCGGACCTGCCGTCACTGGACGAGGTCCAGACACAGGCTCAGCAGGTACACACACACACACACACACACACACACACACAGACAGACAGACAGACAGTGTTGTTTAATTGTATTGCTTGTTTTTATTTTCTGTCTGAGGGGAAGGTCAGTGGTACTGAAATACTAATCATAAAGGTCCACAATTGTTTTTTTTGCAATAATCCAAAGGTCTATTCTAAAAAAATAAAATAAATTCTAATACACCATTCCCCCCTCCAACCGGTTCACACACCCACTCAACAAAGGTGAATCGAACCATTTCAAGCTCTCTCCTCACTCGCACACACACACACACACACACACACACACACACACACACACACACATATGCAGTACAAGCACATCTTTGATCAGCACACCACAGCAGTCGACTAGATCGATCAACTCAAACATAAATCTCTCTCTCTCTCCCTGTCGTCCCCCTCTTTCCGTCTCTCTCTGTCTCCCCTCTCTGTATAATGATAATTGAATTGAATACATGTCGGTTTGATTTACTTGAACATGCTAAGATGTGTACTGGATGATGATGTAGATAGAGATGTAGTACACAATCTGACCACCAGATGTCAGTAATAATCCGCTTGTGAATTAAGTAAATCATGGGGCAAACGGTAGGCATTGTGTGTGCGTGCAGTACTAATGTCACTGCCTGTGTGTGTGTGTGCGTGTGTGCGTGTGCGCGTGCGTGCGTGCATGCGTGCTAGCTGGAGGAGATGCAGAAGAAGGCGGAGGGTCTCCAGGAGCAGGTGTGTCACCTGGAGCAGAGCCTGGCGGAGGGGCGGAGTCTGCTGCAAGAGAAGGAGGAGCTTATAGAGAAGCAGGGCAGACGGGAGAAGGAGCTGATGGGTGCCGTTCACAGGTAGGACAGGCCTGTCTTCCCCTCTGTTCTCTCTCTCTCCCCCATCACGTCTTTCTCCCCCCCCCTCTTATCTCCCAACCTCTCCTGTCTCTCCTCTCTCTCTCTTTCTCTCTCCCCTTCTCTCTCTCTCCTGCCCCTCCCTCTCTGTCTCTCTACCTCTCACTGCTCTCTCCTTCTCCTCTATTTCTCTTTTTGACCTCTCTCTCTCTGTTTTTCATCTCTCTTTCTCTCTCTCTTTCTGTCCTCTCTCTGTCTGTCTCTGTTTTTCCTCTCTCTCTCTCTCTCTCTCTTTCTCTCTCTGTCCTCTGTCTCTGCTCTCTCTCTCTTCCCTGTGAATCAAAAGCTCCTTTGAACAATATCGTAAAACGTTTAATGACCAGTTCTCAGTTGGGGTGGTGAATGAATAGCGAATGCGTCCGGCGGGTGGAGACACGTCAGGTGAGCTTGATGTACGTCTCTGTGCGGCCCAGCCTGCAGGCCAAGGTGGAGCAGTGTCTGGAGGACGGCGTGAGGCTGCCTATGATGGATCTGAAGCAGCTGGAGGCGGAGAACAGCAGACTACTGGAGCAGCAGGAAAACAGCAGCAAGGTGAGACAAACACACACACACACACACACAGACAGACAGACACACGCACACATACACACAGACAGACACATACACACAGACACACATACACACGTATACGCTCGCTCACACACTCTCTGGAGGATCCCTGAATGAGATGTCAATCCTGTGTCTCTGCTCTGCTTCCAGCTGATAGCCAATCAGAAGAAGCAGATAGAGAAGCTGACGCTGGAGCTGACGGTAAGACTCTTCCCTCTGGACACAAACACACGCACACACACTCTCAAACACACACACACACACACACACACACACAGAGGCGGGGCCCGTGGCGGTGTAGCGGTCTATTGCTGCTCACCGGGGACCGGGGTTCACGCCCCCGTCTCGCCAGATACGAGCACAGCTGGATCCCCCAGGGGGAGGGGCTTGTTGGGTTTCATCTCAGCTCGAGGGTTCGTCACCGGAGGCCATCGGAGTCACAGTTGCCAGCCGGGAGAGTCTCTCCGTCTTTCGGACGCTACAGTAACAAGGGGACAAATGGAAAAGATGTCGGGTGTAATTGGCTACCAAACTAATCAAACTAAAAACTAAAAACAAACAAACACACATAAACACAAACAATTAATGCCCCTGTGACTGTAGCCGCTCATTGAACTCTGTGTGTGTGTGTGTGTGTGTGTGTGTGTCTCCCACCCCAGGCAGCAGAGAGGAGGTTGCAGCAGGAGAGAGACGGGTCCGAGGAGCTCCGGTCTCAGCTGAAGGAGAAGGAGGAGGACCTGAACTCCCTCTCCAGAACTCTGCAGGAGGTACACACACACACACACACACACGCATGCATACACACACACAGGCATGCACACGCATACAGTACCACACACTATATTAGGATTTGCTCTCATTTTTCATTTCTCAGTCTCAAGGTGAGCGTGAGATGAGTGTTCTCAAGCATGTGAGAACCTACTAGACTGTGTGTGTGTGTGTGTGGGTGGGTTGGTGTTTTGTGCGTTTGTATGGAGGGTGTGTGGGTGTAGCACTTCTAGACGAGCAGAGACTCTCTCTCTCGGAGACGGACACACACACACACAATCACACACACACACACACACACACACCCACCCCTTCAGCCACTATGTGTTATCTAACTGACAGGAACACAAGAACCAATTATCAGGTTGGCTGGGAAGGCAGGGATGGAAAGATGAGAGCAGAGGAGAGAGAGAGGAGAGAGAGAGGAGAGAGAGAGGAGAGAGAGAGGAGAGAGAGAGGAGAGTGGGGGGAGAGAGAGGAGAGTGGAGGAGAGAGAGAGGAGAGTGGAGGAGAGAGAGAGGAGAGTGGAGGAGAGAGAGAGGAGAGAGAGAGGAGAGTGGGGGGAGAGAGAGGAGAGTGGAGGAGAGAGAGAGGAGGGTTTGGGGAGAGAAAGGGCTCGTAGGAGAAGAAAAGTGGGTAGATGAAAAGAAGGAGTTGGGGGGCTGAGTGTGTAATAGGATCAGTGGGGAAGTCTTAACTACTGGAGCTAGAAGGCTGAGTCCTCAACATGCTCACTATACCCCCTCTAGCACCGCACTGGAGAGGGAAGGGGATTGTGTGTGTGTGTGTGTGTGTGTGTGTGTGTGTGTGTGCGTGTGTGTGTGTTCTCTACGTGTGAAGTTCCCCGCGTTGCTTAACCGAGCCGTTTCCCCCCCTTGCAGAACCAGAGGCAGGTGGGAGAGGGGGTGGCGGCGCGGCCGGCGTCCCAGGGTCAGGTGTCCGAGGCCGGGCCGCTGCTCAGGGAGATGTCCCTCTGTCTGCTGGACCTCCAGGCCCTCTGCAGCATCCTCACCCAGAGGGCGCAGGGCAAGGAGCCCAACCTGGCACTGCTGCTGGGCATCAAGTGTGAGTACACGCACGCACACACACACACACACACACACACACACAGATACTGTTTGCATTAGAGGCTGTCCAGCCTGTCAGCCTCCTGCAGCTCCTCTGAAATACATTTACACTGAATAATAAAAAACCTGCCAACTCAACCTCCCTCCCTCGCTGACAAGCAACACACACGCACGCACACACACACACACACACACACACAGAAGTCTGTCTGTCTGATAAAAACACCCCCCAAAAAAAGTGTTAATACGGTAATGACATTTAAAAAAATAAATAAAGAGGAACAATTGTTTGACGTGGTATTAATGCCCTCCCCCCCTCCCCCTCCAGCCATGAGCGTGTCGGGGGAGGAGAACGACGGCGTGCTGCTGGAGGAGGGGCTCCGGG
Organism: Borostomias antarcticus; assembly: GCF_949987555.1. NCBI lineage: Eukaryota > Metazoa > Chordata > Actinopteri > Stomiiformes > Stomiidae > Borostomias > Borostomias antarcticus. Next base: position 13,308,312 of record NC_140252.1, read on the forward strand.
CCAAGCTGTCGGAGGTGGGCCAGCTGAGGAAGGACGTGGACGCGCTGCGGACCGCCATCTCCGACCGCTACGCGCAGGACATGGGGGACAACTGTGTGACGCAGTGACCCGCTCTCGCCAGGAGGGGGGGGAGGTGGGCGGGGGCGCCATGAACACTCTCCCCTCTCCTCCCGGGGCTGGACCGCCCCCTCCTCCTCGCCCCCTAAAAATGACTAGGAGAGACCGGAGGAGAGTCATCAAAGTCCAGCGTTAGAAAAAGGGAATAATAAATTAGGTACAGAGACTGTGTGTGTGTGTGCGCGCATGTGTATGTGCACGCGCGTGTGTGTGGGGGTGTGTGCGTGCGTGCACAGAGAGACAGAGGAGCTCATAGCCAGCGCTACGCACCGCGGCGACACGGCCGTCTGAATGTAGGACAAAGCTACGAATCAGGTCTCACGACGAGGAACCGTCTGCTACCCCCGGGGGGTCGGGACCCTCTGGCCTCGCCGCGCTAACCGGACGACGGGGCGCCCGTTGGATCACACGGACACGCTTGCTCATCTAGCCCCTCCCCCAGCCCCTCCCACCGGCCAGTAGGAACACGACTCTGCTGCTCTGTCAAGTGCCTCTCTGTCTGCCAGCTGATTCAACCAATGCCCCCCCCCCATCCTTAAACAATCCTCCACCTGTGACCAATCACGTCTCACCGTCGGTTATCCAAAGACATCGCCCCTCCACCCCTCTGCGGTCGGGTCGCTGGTCGACCGTCTGCAGTGTCTGCGACCGTCTCAACATGGTCTCCGGCGCCTTCTGTTTCTCCAGGCCGACTTCCTGTTTAGACCCGCGGCCGTCCTCTTGACTGTGTGTGTACATGCGTGGGTGTACAAGGCGTTTTAAGTGTTCGACTAGCGGGCTACTAGGCTATCTAACTAGCTGTCTGTCTGTTACGATTCTACGTCCTAATAAGCAATATGGCTGACTGTTGACTGACAACTAGGTCGTGATGAGCTAACCATCAGGTAACATTCAGGTGTGTTCTTAACCAAAGCCGCTGTCCAGGAAGGTTTTGCGTAGATACTAGGCTACTCCTAATCCTACTGTGTGTAGCCTGAGCTGTGTCACCCGACTCCCATGGACGCCTGTATGACATGACAGGAACACGCATAGGCTTCGGCTTAAGCGGGGCGGGCAGGTGTGTGGATCTTTCTCTGTCGGTCAGTGTGTGTGTGTCCACCGTAAGGCCCAGCAAGAATCTCAATCTCTCCATCTCCCTCGCTCCGTCTTCGCGAGAGGCGCCGCCGCGGCTCCATTGATCATCTGTGGCCTCCGTCTACCCCCCTCCCCCACCGTCCCTTCTCCCAACCCCCGGCCAGAGGAATACCGACCTCCTCCAGCTGTTTACGTCATAGAACCCGGAGAACCGGCCATGACAACCAAACACACTGTTTTCCGTCACGTCGCACGCGCTCCGAATGTGACGCTTCTGAACCTACGCATACGGAGCCAGACGCTGTCGCTTCTCAGCCCGGGCGTCACGTTCTCGCCCATTTTCCAGATCTTAAGTGTGTTTTGCATGTTTCTCCACGTTCCGACGTGGACTATAGCTCATGTTTGTGTTATGCTACGAGCATGGTTAGGCTGCTTGTCTCCGAATTATGAAACCTAGGCCGGATGGCTCAAATTAAGAGGTAGGTTTTGATGATATATAGAAGCGGTTTTAAAGGGGATAGGATAAAAATGTACTGTAATCTCTATGCAACCTCACACCCACCAGCACTTCGAATTCAGTAGTCTGTAGATTATCATCCAGATGATGTAATGGCTCTCCTGTGCCTTTTCGTATCTATGCAGCAGAACTCTGCTTCCCGATGTGGACCCCGTTCTGGACACCGACGGTCTACGCTGCGTGAGGGCGTCTCGTTAGCCGTCTCTGAATGTCTGGAGGTCAGGTCTGCTGGATGAGTCGCAGCTGTCCGCCAAGCCATAGGCACAAACGACGCACGCCCCCCCCCACGCCAGTCCACTCAGGTCCGAGACCAGCTGTCCGTTAGGAAAACAAAAAGGAATGTAGACGCGCAGAAGTGCCGTACGATAAAATGTCTGTTGTGATCAAAAGACTGGGGAGGGGAAAAAGGGTTAGAACACACCGTTTCAGGTGCCCTGAGCAAAAAAAAATATTCTAATGAGGAACACGTAGACACATTCTTGCGAACTTCCCATTTATGTATTGAAGTGTACGCAAGACTACTGCTCTGTTCATCCTCCCCATACGCCTGTGAGGAGTGAGTTTCTGAAGACGACGTTCAAAGGGAAGTGCGTTATAAAGAAACATTTCTTCTAAAAGGGACGAGGTGTGGTTGTCTTGGCTGGTTCTCAATTTTAACGCGAGCCACTGGCTGGCCCCCCGTTTGTGTAGGAATCCTGGTTTCTGAGACTAATAATGTTCCAGGCTTTTTAGTTCTGCAGCTAGAATTTATGAATGCCAAAGGTCTATTTATATACAACGTTCCTAAAAAGTATTAACAAGTATTTTTCCATTTTTAAAAAAGGGGTTTGATCAAGTTATTTGTACAGGTGGCAAATAAAATATTTTTCTATAGTTTGTGTGCGTTTAATTGCAAGTCTTCTGAAAGGTCTGTGAGAAATGCAATCAATGTAAACTTCAACCTCTCTCACATTCAGAGACCACCTTTCCTCACAGACATCACCTGTCAAAAAGACATCTTCCCTCAGACTACATCCTCAGAACACACCAATAAGACCAGTTGCTCCAGGCCCAAGTGTTTTTAATGGTTCCACTGTTGTAACACTGCAGGTACGCTGACCTCGGCTGTTATAGCTGGGCAAGAACATACTTGGAGATTTACATTGATTTACCATTAGATTGGCAACTGATGTTAACCAATGATCATAGTGGCTCAGAAGACATTGGCATGTTAAAAGTGGATATTTAAAGGCACTGGAAATGTTCATGTTCAAGGTCTTTAAAATTACACGTATCAACACATACATCCTGAGTGAATTTAAATGTTGAAGACATTGATTTAAAATACATAAGGTCACTGCACATTCAGAATGTCACATAAGGTCACTGCACATTCAGAATGTCAACAGTTTAGTGAAGACATAAGTATAAAAAGTGATTAAATCAAAATTGGACAAATCTCTAGGCTTAATGGGTGGTCCGATAAAAAAACAAAAAAATGGATTTAAAAAGCAAAGACCGCATCAGGTCCAGTTAACAAGAGGAAGATGGTCTCCTGAGATGCTGATCAAAATGTCCAGCCATCCAGTTTCCTGAGATGCTGATTAAAATGTCCAGCCATCCAGTTTCCTGAGATGCTGATTAAAATGTCCAGGCGTCCAGTCTCCTAAGATGCTGATTAAAATGTCCAGGCGTCCAGTCTCCTGTGATGCCGATAAAATGTCCAAGTGTCTCTTGGACAGACTGAGGGTCACCGGGAGCATTATAGCTCCATGTATTAACTAGATGGTAGCTGGTTAAGAGTTACGTCCAGCTGTCCAGGGTTGAGACGGGCGCAGCGGGCAGGGCTGGCCTGTCGGTCAGTGTGTCAGCTGGTTAGGGTTTGCCTGTGATAACAGTCTAGCTGGACTGTTCCAAGCCCTGTCCAGGGTTGAGGCGGCCATGGCAGGCCAGCCCTGGCACACTGCAGCACCAGGCCTTTCACCGCCTCCAGGTAGAGCTGCTGGCCAGAGTTGAGGTACAGCCACACCACCCTGCTCATCTGGGCGCACGCCGAGTCTCCATGGAGGCTGTCTGCAGGGAGAGAGGACAGGAGTGGAGTCGCACACTGCTGGACATCTGTACACAGACGTGTCACTGTAAACTCACGAGTCAGTCTCTAAACGCTGCTCAACTACAGACTGAGGACATTCATCCAGACTTCATTGCTAAAAGTGGGTGAAACAATTTGAGATTGAAGAAAAAAAAAACGAAAAAAACTGCATTGCACAACCAATCCAAAATCTTACGGCAGTCTTTACCTAATGGGGCGGTGACATGTTTTGATTTCAATGTTTGATTCTCCCCTGCAGTTTGTTTGTGGTTAGACCTAGGCCTTCACCCTATTGAGATGCAAGCACTGGCTCTGGCTGGTAGCATCGGTTTTCGCAGAGATCTCCAAAGTCTGGCATCGTGAGACTAGTCACTGTAACGCATTTACTAACCCACAGGAACCTCAACCAGGGCCTAAGTTACCACATCTCACCGTGCTTGACTCGGGGAAAACTGATCAACGGACGTGACAACCCCCCGGCCAGCCACCGAAAAAAAACGCTTCGACCGACTCAGCTACGCGCCGAGCGTCCCCCTCAAGAGACCACCTCTGACGGCGTTTTGGTAGCCCAGACTAGCGGTTACCTTGTGGTATCTTGTGGTAGCGCTCCAGCAGGCTGTAGAGGGCTTCCGGCAGCAGCTGTCGGACCCAGCAGTTCTCCTCCAGGTGGATCCAGTCGTGGACCAGACGCTTCCTCCGCAGGAAGCCCTGGATGTGGCTCAGGTAGGCGGGGTTACCGGACACCATGTACAGTCTGGGGGAAACACGCATGCAAGCGAACGATACCGGATGTACAGTAAGGAACACAAAAACAGCACTGGGATAGGATCGCTTGGAATAGGCTGTAGTGTAAGTAAGTAAACAAACTATTTATATCGCACTTCTCACAGAAAGGACTTGGAAAGAAGTGCTTCACACAGGTTCAAATGCATAGAAAGAATCAACCAAAAATAGACACGCACAGGAAACGGAGCGCGGTGACGGGTAGGTAGGGAACAGACCACAGCGGGCTGGAACAGTGATTGTATTACAGAGAGGTGCTTCAACTGGCTCTGCGGTTGCTAGGCTGTCTGGCAGAGTGACGGGTCTTTGTCTTTGTCCCCCCCTCCTCTCCCCCTCCCCTCCTCTCCCCCCCCCACAGGAGGATCAAGGTAGACGCGCGGATGTTGCGCCTAGGGAAAAAACTAAGTTCTGGTTCTGTCCAAGTTCTGTCAGTTTCCTGTGGTTTCTGCAGGGCGGGGAAGACAGATTTCATGAACTTCACAAACACCTCAGCCGCTGTAGATCTAACCCAGCTAAGCTTTTTTTCCCCCTCAGGCTTCAAAGTCTGTCATCGTTAAACCTGCAGCTCCTCACCCATTCCCCTCCCTCCCTCCCTCCCTCCCAAGCTCCTCTACTCCTAGAGATTGGTAGGTTGGGTTAAGTCACACACTGACCGCACACAGGCCAAACACACCAGTCTTAACTTGCAGAAGGGCAGAGTACTAAGTAGTCTGTAGTATTATGTCATTTGTAACACAGCAGAGTAATATGGTCTACTTGCAGTAGAGCGGTGTAGTGTGCAGTAGAACATACTTTTAGTAGAGTAGACTAGAGTAGTGTGCAGTTACATACTTGCAGTAGGGCAGAGTAGTGTGCAGTTACATACTTGTAGTAGGGCAGAGTAGTGTGCAGTTACATACTTGTAGTAGGGCAGAGTAGTGTGCAGTTACATACTTGTAGTAGGGCAGAGTAGTGTGCAGTTACATACTTGTAGTAGGGCAGAGTAGTGTGCAGTTACATACTTGTAGTAGGGCAGAGTAGTGTGCAGTTACATACTTGTAGTAGGGCAGGCTCTCGATCATTCTCCAGTTGACGTAGTTGATGGCCGTCTCCTCCAGTGTGCACACCCTGGCCATCTGGACCTTGGCCACCTGCCAGAGCCGGTGATGGCCCACCACGCTCTCCTGCAGCTCCCGACGCAGGACCAGGTACACCCCCTCCAACGTGTCCTTATACACCTGACACACACACAGTCAGTCAATGGACTGCACTTACAATTAGGTCCATCAATATTTGGAGACAGTTTTCTTCATTTTGGCTCTGTACACGACCACAATGGATTTGAAATGAAATAATCAATATGTGCTTTAGCTGCAGACTTTCGGCTTTAATTTGAGGGTATTTACATCCAAATTAGGTGAATTACAAACAATTGTATATGTGGTCGCCCGCTTTTTAAGGGACCAAAAGTAATTTGGTCTGCTCAGCTGTTCCATGGACAAGTGTGTGTTATTCCCTCGTTATATATATAATTATAGCAGATAAAAGGTCTAGAGTTCATTTCAAGTGTGGTACTTGTATTTGGAATCTGTTGCTGTCAACTCTCAATATGAAATCCAAAGAGCTGTCACTAACTATTACAGTGAAGCAAGCCATCATTAGGATGAATTTTTTTTTTTTTTTTTTTAACTCATCCGAGAGATGGCAAAAACATTACGTGTGGCCAAATCACCCGTTTGGTACATTCTTAAAAAGAAAACGCACTGATGAGCTAGGCAACACCAAAAGCCCCAGAAGCAGTGAAGGCTGGTTCATTAGGGTGAGGGCTGGTTCATTAGGGTGAGGGCTGGTTCATTAGGGTGAGGGCTGGTTCATTAGGGCTGGTTCATTAGGGTGATAAGCAGTGAGGGCTGGTTCATTAGGGTGATATGGACGACGCCCCACCAGAGGGAAAAGAGGGATTTTTTTCTGTCCCATTCTACTGGTGTTGCACTAGTATCTTCTAGTTTTTCGAATTCAGTCTGGTTGAAAATCGTCCAGGTCGTTCTGACAGACTTGCATATAAAAATATGTTTAAAAAATCGGAACTGTAAGCCCTGTAATGTAATCTCTATGGGTTCTGGAGGTTCTTGCACGAACGCGTTTACATCATACAGTAAATACAACACCACAGCTGACAACAAGCTAGTGTCACATTCAACATGGCTAGCATTAAGAGCAACTCGAACTCAATTCAGTCATTAATTATTTGGTTGGATTAAACGCTTAAATTGTGTTTAAAATCACTGTCAGCGTAGCAGTTTCCTATATCACAGAAAACCTCTGCGAAATCGAACTCTGGCGGACATTGCATGGACAACTACAGGTAGGCTATCATAGACATTCATTATCTCGCAATTGCAAATTGGGGTTCAGTGTCTTGCCCAAGGACACTTCAACATGCGGAGGAGCCAGGAATCAAACCGGCGACCCTGCAGTCACTGGATGACCTGCTCTACCTCCTGAGCCACAGCCACCCCCACATACAGTCCTCACATGCGCCCCACTGAGGCTCTACAGCACCAGCTACAGAAGAGGGGAGCACAGTGGGTTACCTTCCTGCGTTTGAGGCGGCCCCAGTCACGGCCCAGGATCCAGGCCACCAGAGACCGGCACATGGAGAAATAGTTATCTACTGACTGGATACCTGAGACACGGAGAGAGAGAGACAGAGAGAAAGAGACAGAGACAGAGAGAGAGAGAGGCGTTTGTCAGGGTTGTAATTTAAGTCCGACTATTTATATAAATGAACTTGCTGATCAACCAGCTGTTCCTGACCTCTCCCTCCTAGATAAAGAGGTTTCCATTTTCTGCTGATGACCTTGTTCTACTGTCATCTACTGACCTTGTTCTACTGTCATCTACTGACCTTGTTCTACTGTCATCTACTGACCTTGTTCTACTGTCATCTACTGAACAAGGACTACAGGAATAGCTGGACATAGAAAAGTATCGTCAGAACCTGGTCCCTAGCAGTAAATATGAAGAAAACTCAATTTTCCAAAAATGCCAAAGATGTCAGGAAAACAAACACCAGTTTTCTATAAATAATAATATAATTGAACATACTGTAGTATGATTAGACAAATATATTCCAGGAGCTTGCTCCAGGTTGCCTGTTTTAATATCTGTGCTGCTTTTATGGCTCTGTGTGCTACTAACCCTGTTCTGCCTTCCCTCTCCCTAGTGCCTCTCTCTCTCCCTCCTATCTTCTAACCAGGTCCAGTGGATGCCCCACTGTCACCAGCAGACCTACCGGAGTCCGATAGATACCCGTGTCTGCTGTGGATGTCATAGCATTTAGTTAACACACACACACGTACACAGACATACACCAGCCCACTTCCGGCCTGGGCCATAGCAAACACACACCAGTATTTGCCATGTCTCTCCTATGATGCTTTTTTAGCCTCTCTTACTCTGAAATGTAATTTAATGTAATGTATTGCTTTATAAATGTTCTTAGCCGGTAGACAAACATACTCCTGGAGCTTGCTCGATCGCCTTGTTGAGAGGGGTCAGGGAAGAATTTTTACAGCTCACTTATCTGGCCCCCGGGTGATTACTGTTTTTTTGCTTCCCTCTGGAATATGTAGAGGTGGGTCGTATGCCCACCTCCCTTGTTCTCTGTAAAGCGCATTGTGTTGCCTCTGGGTATGAAATGCGCTATACAAATAAAGCTTTGATTGATTAATTGATTCAAACCTATCTTGGCATAACCAAGACAGCATCAGGGAGCTTCAACATGGCAGTGAAGGCACTAAAATAAAGCTCCAAGAAATATAAATGCAATTAGGAGAACATTTTAAAATCACCAAATTCCAATTCAAATCGCTTAAAATATTTGAGTGTCATCCAGCCCATTGCGCTGTATTGTAGTGAAGTATGGGGTCCACTGTCATCCTAGCTATACCCGCTGGGACCAACATCCAACACAATCTTTACATGCAGAATTTTGCAGGTACATTTTACAGATAGAGAAAAACACCAACGAATGCATGTAGAGCAGAATTAGGCAGCTACCCACTGATTAACATTCTAAAGAGAGCACTGAACATTTTTACCACCTTAAATCCAGCACCCTAGACACCCTCCATTCCAAAGCCATCCAAACCCAAGAGCTGAGCCCAGAAAAGAGTCCACTATGTCAGCTGGTGCTGAGACTAACTACCCCCTCTCAGACACACTCTGACCAGGCTCACACCAACACTGCTCTCCAAACACCAATCAGAGTTAACACAAGTATAACACAATGTAAAGAAACCTATTTGGAACATTGGAAATAAGTAACTAAAAGCCAAAGTAGATTAGAATGTTATCTGGCCCTAAAAAGAGATTGTAAATTGGCAGAATATCGCAATCAAAAAAGGACGACAAAAAATCATGGCAACCAAAAGAAAACAGAATACGTGTTCGACAGGTGAGGTTGGAACAGAGATGCACTTCCTCCTATACTGTAAAACATTAAAGACGGAACATCTACTTTAACAAGTTTAACTCTGTAATTGCAGACTGCAAACAGCTTAATGACCTCTCAAAACTAAAAATACTCCTAGGAGAAGCAGACAGGGCATGTATGACTGCTCAATATGTATCATCATGCCACAACCTGAGGGAGTGAGTGACTTAGACACAGCACATACATACTGTATATTCACATGCATACAAACAAATAAATTTACACATTATTATTATTACCATTTATTGCAGCATTTCTTATTTATATATAAAAACACTTGTATAATTAGTATAATATTCTCTTGTATTTGCCATTTAATTAGTTCTATGCTTTTGCAATATGTACTGCATTTCCGATCAATAAAGCTTATTGAATTAAATTGAAAAATTGAGAGATGGAGAGAGAGAGAGAGAGAGGGGAGCGAGAACAGAGAGACGGAGACAGGAGAGAGAGAGGAGAGTGAGAACAGAGATGAAGAGAGGGAGAGAGAGAGGGGGGAGTGAGAGAACAGAGATGAAGAGAGGGAGAGAGAGGCTGACATGAAAAAGCCAGCGGCCCTGCGGAGCGCAGAGCTGAGCCTGCGGATCACCGTGGGTTTTTGTAGTCTTTGTAACCGAGCCGGTGGCAAACTACACAGGCAGAACAGTGGAGCACCCCGGGGGGGTTATATATAGGCTAGGCTCCCCCCCCCCCCCCCGGGTTAGTACCTTCATGTCCCAAAAGAAGCGCCTTGAACGTTTTGGTGCTTGCCGTTTTTGCTATACCTGCTTCACACTCATCTTGACGCCCAAGTAGATCTCGTCTCCAGACAGGTTCAATAAACCAAAACACCCCACAGGCGCAGTCCTGAGGCGCGCCGGCCTACTCACCCGCCGTCTCGTCCCCCTGCGCCAGCTTGCCGCGCCAGTAGTCCGCCGTGATTGGGTGGAGCGAGGCCAGGTACCGGACGTCGCACAGGGTCTCGCCCCAGGTGGCCACCTTCCTCCTGCAGTGCCGACGCCATTGGAGGAAGACCGAGCGCAGCTGGTAGTCATAGGGCGGGGGCTGGCGGAACAGCCAATAGCAGAAGAGCCACTGGAACCGACACTGGGTGTACTGGTGGAACAGCGTCTCTAGTTCTGTATGGTCTGGTTTGGAGAGAGGGTGAGGGGGTAGGTTGAGGAGAGAGGGTGAGGGGGTAGGTTGAGGAGAGAGGGTGAGGGGGTAGGTTGAGGAGAGAGGGTGAGGGGGTAGGTTGAGGAGAGAGGGAGGAAGGAGAGGGGAAGCCAGGTGGAGGGCAGACAGGTGCAGAGAGATTATTTGGATTCCACCCCATGCTGCTGTGTCCTGCCCTATCCTAGGAGATCAGAGACGAGGAGACTAGGCAAAACTATTGAGGCGCACCCGCTAGGCGTTAACTCCGCCGTACGAGCACGCCGGGAGGAAACGAGATAGCCGACACCACCGGGATGGAGCTGGTTTCAGACGCAGCGGCGAGTGAGAGCTTTAAGAGCGATGAGATGTGTGGGACTAGGAAACAGCGGTCAGGCAAGCCATCCACACTCGCCTCAATAGTCCCGAGAGTTTCTCTCCTCTGATCAAAAACACTTTGAACTGGCTCAGCAGTGCACAAAACGGGACCACCTTTAGCTCTCTGCGTGATCCCTCCCGCGCGCACACACACACACACACACGCGCGCGCACACACACACACACAGCAATAAAGCAGAAATCTGACTGAAGACTGCAGGCTAAATGCTATACTGGAGTGTAGAGGAGGCTAGCTGCTGGAGGGAAAATGTTAGAAACTAGAAGATAGAGGCTGGAAACTAGAGGCTGGAAACTAGAGGCTAGAGTAGTGGTTGCAGTGTAGAGGCTGGAGACTGCAAACTAGAGACTAGAGGCTAGAGACTAGAGGCTAGGGTAGACTAGAGCGTAGAGGCTGGGGTAGACTAGAGCATAGAGGCTGGGGTAGACTAGAGCGTAGAGGCTAGGGTAGACTAGAGCGTAGAGGCTGGGGTAGACTAGAGCGTAGAGGCTGGGGTAGACTAGAGCGTAGAGGCTGGGGTAGACTAGAGAGTAGAGGCTGGGGTAGACTAGAGAGTAGAGGCTGGGGTAGACTAGAGAGTAGAGGCTGGGGTAGACTAGAGAGTAGAGGCTAGGGTAGACTAGAGAGTAGAGGCTGGGGTAGACTAGAGCGTAGAGGCTAGGGTAGACTAGAGAGTAGAGGCTGGGGTAGACTAGAGAGTAGAGGCTGGGGTAGACTAGAGCGTAGAGGCTGGGGTAGACTAGAGCGTAGAGGCTGGGGTAGACTAGAGAGTAGAGGCTGGGGTAGACTAGAGAGTAGAGGCTGGGGTAGACTAGAGAGTAGAGGCTGGGGTAGACTAGAGAGTAGAGGCTGGGGTAGACTAGAGAGTAGAGGCTGGGCAGAAGGTTGGGGCAGGTTCACATCAAGTATACAGGTTCACAAATACACATCCCAGATGGGGTTCTAACTCTGTCAAATGACTAGTGGAAGTTAATTTGAAATGTAACAAATGCAACATTGAGTTACAAATAAAGAAATTACAAAAAGACATTGAGATTTCAGCAATAATTTTCCTGTGTATGTGAACGTGTGTGTGTATGTGAGCATGTGTGTGTGTGAACGTGTGCGTGTGAGAGACCCACCGTGGCCGTGTTGCTGGTTGAGAACGTGCCGGTAGACTTGGACGAGGCCTCCATGATGCTCCACAGCCAGAGAGTACAGCTCCTTCCACTCAAGCTCCAGCAGCAGCTTCTTCTCCTCCACCTCCTCCTCCTCCTCCTCACCTGCAAACACTGAGGAGCAGGCGGAGCCAATAACAGAAACACGCCTCACAGAGCAGATCCCAGAGAATATCGGATCAAATAAGTCGATTTTTATTTATTTTTATTACAGGATCAGAGTGGGGGGTCTTTATTCAGCCACACAGTGACACGCACTATTACACACAGGGAGTGGCGACGCAGCACACAGACATGCAATTTTCAGGGGTCACTGGTGGAAATTGTTCCCTGCATTTCTCCAATCCAAGCCACCCTCCCCTCCAGGGGCAGCGGGCATCAGGCAGCCATCGTTCATGGCGCCCGGGGACCAAGTCCAGGTGCTCGGCCCAGGTCTTGGGTCAGGGACCAGACTGAGGACCATCTGTTCATCTACGTGTTTTTCGTTTGGGAAGATGCCCTTGCCAACACAAGTGGAACATGCAAACTCCGCACAGAAAGGTCCGGAGCCCTTGCTGTGAGGCAACAGTACTAGGTACTGCGCCACCGTAACACTGCCACACAAGTCATTTTGGGGTTGTGTCTTGCTCAAGGACACTTCAGCACAATGCCAGGAGCTGTTACCTAACTGTGGGGACCAGGGACCGTTTCACACAAACTCACTTTTAATCCTTAGCCTTTTGAGACCTGATTTCACATTGTTTCTCTCGCAAACAAACCATATTGCGCGTCAGGTTAGTTCATCCCATCAATATTTAACAAAACTACAAACACTGCATGTTTACATACACAGTTAGGTTACAGGTGTCATTGCATCACTCTAATTGCCTCCAGTCCACCCTCACTCGGTTTGAAAACACATGACCAACTCCCTTTCTTCTCTGGTTCTTATTGAAGGTTTCACTGATGTTGAATGGGATGTAGAGTCAAATAATCTCTCATAACAGCCAGTCAGGAAGGCTACATTAGGCTACCCCCCTACCCTAGTCTTACCGTCACTATACCCTTAATGATTTAGGGAGGGTAAACTCGTCCTGGTCCTCGACCAAATTTACTCAGAACCCACCTTTGGCTTTCTCCTTCAGCACCTCCGCCTCCACCCCCCACAGAGCCTGGATGTCGGAGGCCGGCAGCCTCACGGGGGGCAGCGGCACAGCCCCCTCCAGGACCAGCCACTGGCTCCAGTATCGCTGCGGCGGCGAGGGGACCTGCGCGAACAGCCGCTCCTGAAGCGAGCGGTTGCAGTGCAGGTTCCTGAACAGCGTCCGCCACATGAACACTTGGCGGAAGGCGGCCTTGGCCGTGGGCGAGCATGTGGCAGTGACAAACGGGACCCCGAACGACGCCTACGGCGGATATGCGTAAAGCGCGCATGGGGGGAAACAAGGATAGCGAATGAAAAACATGCAAACATTATTTCTCAAAAGTGGCCTAAACGGTTTGTAGCAGCATGTAAGTAAGTAAGTAAGTAAGTAATGTTAAGATGATCGTTGAACGCCGAATACCTGGAAGTGTCGTGTCCAGAGTGAGTTGCAGGAACAGACTCGGAACAGGGTTCGGCACGTGCCCCCGACCCGCAGCAGAGACGTGGGGTCAAGTCCCCGGAGGATGAGCACGAGGACCTCTTCGCTCAGGTGGAGTATTCCGGTATCCGAGCCTCCGCGCGTGTTCTCCGAGCCTCCGCGCGTGTTCTCCGACCGCTCGCCGTCTTCCCGGACCTCCGTCGAGCTCGCGGACAAGAGAGAGAACTGCTCCTGCAACTCGTCCTCCCAGCACGCGTCGTCGGCAGCCATGTTTGCCTGCTGCTGCCGGCAGCCATGATGAGAAGCTGTTGCTAAATAAGTTTGGAACGTTCCACTGTGGTCAGATAGGGGGTGGGAGGTTCACCTGAGTTTACCTGTCACACCTGGGTTGTGGCCAGAAGTGGTACAGCTACGGCCTGGCTAGTTCCCATAAATGGAGCAGGGCTGCCAAGTTTGACCAAAAACTTGGAGTGAGATGTATCCCCTTCCCCGTTAATTTTATTGTCGGGCGAGTTGTTGACGGGAGGGGGGGGGCCGGGGGGGGGGGGGGATTGTCGCGCGAGTTGTTGACGGGGGGGACTTTTGCCCTGAATTCTGCACCTTTGGTCGTGAGGCGGGTTCGTTCGATCCACCCGACCCCCCCCTGGCTACGGGCCTGTAGTAGGCTATGGTCATTTCTCCGTGTGAGAATTGTTATGTGTGGCGTGAGCGTGAGAAGAGGCTGAAATGCGTGTCTCACGCTCAATGCGTGAGACTTGGCAGCCCTGATGGAGAGACCCTAACGCCAACCCTAAACCAATCCTAACCTTAACCCTAAATGGCCTGTGCGTTTATGGGAACTAGCCTCCGTCCTTCTACACCGGCAGTAACTGTGTCCATTCAAGCTACGACCTCACACCTGGTCTGGGCTGCTACAAGAGGCATTTGATTGAGGCCTCACTGTATGTATTCCATTCTCAAACCCATGAAAAATCTGCCACAGATCTGCCACTTTGTTCTTACTGTAGGTGTGACCTGGCTTCCTCAATCAGTGACACCGCCATCTGCCTGTTTAGACTGACACCTGTCCATGGAATGGATGTAGAGCAATTAGACTATTTCCTTTCCAACACTGCCTGCAGTGAGTTGTGTTATGGTGACATCGATTAAGCTTTGACTAAGTACAATTTACCATGTACATGACAAATTAAGATAATTGAATCCTTGACTATTCTAGATTTTGAGTCTCTCAGCTTTCAGACAAATATTCTTTATTTTAGTTAACATATTTGACAGCAAAAGTTCCAATACACTGAAATCAAATAGAATACAAAAAGCAGATGATCCGACTTTGAAAGGTAACCTTTCCAGATCATGTCATTTATAATGTGCTTTGGATATAATCCAGGCAATGCATTAATAAAGCAATACACTACAGCCCAACAGAATCACAATCAATAAAACAACACCACACCTCAGGTAGGACAAGTGCATCATCATAATCAACAATCAATATTTTAAAAATATTTCTCTGCTCAGTAGGCAGAGTGAAGAGAACAGACTGAGCTCCCTGAGTCACCGTCCATCTCGTCCTGGTGACTCAGTCGTCTCTGTCTCAGCGCGAGTTCCGACGGGGACATCAGCGTTTTCTGTGGGTTTGTTCGTTTTTTAAGTACTAAATTGGACTGACTTTTCTTCTTGTTCCCTCGCCTCCTCGGGATGATTTAGAGGAGAAATGTCAGCTTGGCAACACACCTCTAGACGGAGGAGGCGAAACGAAGAATCGAAGGTGGCCTTTCCAGACGGCGTGGTCGGAATGCCGGAGCTGCGTCGTGGCGTCTCCAGCTACAGCACAGCGAGGCGGCGTCTCCCTGCTCTCTGCACCTGGCACTGTGCCAGGTCGATCTACCCATATGGAGGATGTGGGGGAGGAGTAAAACACTGAGAAAAGACACATTTGAGTCCGCTCGACTCATAACCGGGGCTTAAAATTCATAAAGTTTTGCGCCCCGTATAAAAACAACAGTCACCATTTAGCATTTAGACAGGTATTCAACACCACCTAAACATGTAACTGTACAGTAGAATGGGAGGCGATGTTGGAGGGGGCGGGGGGGGGCAGTACCGATACATCAACACATCTTCAGAATCATAATAATGACACCGCTAACTATTCACAGTCCGGGATCACAGTGTACTCTTCTGGCTCTGCTACTGTACGTTTTGCTTAACATCACACTCTCCGCCAGGCGCTCTCTCTGTACAGGGTCGTGAGCCGGGCGGCGGGGGGGGTGGGGGGGGGGGTGGGGGTTGACAGGAGGACATCAGGCCAGCCTGACGCGAGGCTGCTCCTCCTCCACCTCCTGGCCCAGGCTGGTGTAGGTCACCGAGGGCTCCAGGGGCCCCAGCGTGGGCGTGTCCGTGACCGGGTGCCCCGCATTGCGGAACTGCTTGTAGACGCGGGGGTCCTGGGCGACGTAGGTGGCGGAGGAGGCGTAGAGGACCAGGCCCAGCACGATGATGAAGAGCGACAGGAGGTACAGCCCCGAGAACTGAGGAAGACGACACACACGCACACACACACACACTATCTTAACTGGGAAAGATATGGATAGTGTTCTGTTTCACACAGCCTACTGAAACAACGAATAAAAGACAACACTGAGACCGTTAGGGTGGATCTGTCAGATCTGCAGAGCCCCATCTCAGCGTTAAGACGCCATGGAAAGCAAATATCCTGACAGATGGCGCTCCAATACAAGTAAAGTAACACAACGTGGAGTGAAATTCTCAGGGGAAGGCGTGTTGCAGGGGTGTTGAGGGCGTGTTGCAGGCAGAGAACAGTGCGCCTGCAGGGCAGCTCATGGCGACAGCCTTTTCCCTGGCAGCTCCAGCGGAACGAAGCTGCTATGAAACATCCAAATCAAGTATGGACAGAGGCAGCGTGGGGAGACTGAGGCGGAGCAGAGCGACAGAGACAGGGCCACTCAGACAGGCTGCGACAACGGCGCCGCCGCCGCGCTCCGAAACCCATTATTTCCGATGGCTCGCGTCGCGCCACGGCGGATTTCCCCCGCAGCGCGGCTTCGCCGTTCGGCTCGGCGAGTTTGACTAGTACCGCCGCCCCCCGGGGACGTTCACACAGGGCGCGATTTAAGCCGAGCTCGCTGGCGCGGCCCAAAAGTTGAACCTCGTTAAATATGGATGGAGGCGGAGTGGGGGGGGGGGGGGGGGGGGGTGAGGCGGAGCAGGGAGGCGAGCGCGGCTCAAATG
>NC_140252.1:13329849-13339849 GCF_949987555.1 Borostomias antarcticus
GTTGTGTGGGGCAGCAGGCTTGGCCAAGGACAGGAGCTACAGAGAGGGAGGGGGGCACACCCATGCCTAACAGTCATCAGAGCTCACCTATTTGCCAGTCCCAGGGCACCCTCAGCAGCTCCTTGTGTTCCATGATGGCCCTGGAACAGAGCGTGTGCACACACGCGCACACACACACACACACGCACACACACACACACACACACACACACCGCATGAGACAATGGTGACCATATAGACAGACCAGCAGAAGACTGACCGCTTCAACAGATGAGCTCTCCGTGGTCCTCCTCTATCTCCTCCTCTGTCCACTCCTCTATCTCCTCCTCTGCCCACTCCTCTATCTCCTCATCTGTCCACTCCTATATCTCCTATCTCCTCCAATATCTCCTTCTCTGTCTACTCCTATATCTCTGTGTGTTGCCACGGTTACAGCGTAATCTGTGGTCTAGTGTCTAAGGGTGCGTGTCCACCAGCGAGCTGTATTTTAGAGCTGACGCTGTTTTCTTGTTGATTACAATGGGTAATGAGCTCTAGGGTGCTATAGAAACGAGAGCGCTTTTTAGTGCTATGAGCTCTAGGCTTTTTTTAGTGGAACTTTTTGGGCTAGAGCTCAGGCTGTAAAAGGCTGTTCTGACGATGAGGACGGTCGGTTTTTGGCAAAACCGCAGAGACAGCGAACGTTAGTAGGCTACTAGCTAACATTAGCATCTTAACTTGGCTCGTTAGTCTGCAGTCTGCAAAAAGACGACACTCGTCTAGGTGTAAAACATTGGTAGCCTTGCCAGCTCTAAACTCTGTGTCGACTCCCTTGGTAGTGGTAGCTTAGGAAGGTACGTAGGTACCTTGGGAAGGGAGACCACCGTTAGAGATAAAAGGGCAATTCATTGTCGTGACAAGAAAATGACATCAATCAGACAGACACTTTCAGAAACCTTTTGTTTATAGTTCGACTGACACCCGAGTGTAGCCTACTTTTCAGAAGCTTCCATACAGCCTAGCAATCAAGCTGTCTTGCAATCTGTGACTGCGTCTTCGACCTTAAGCAATTCACTTTAGTGCGCTCTACAGGGGGGAGAAGGGGGGGGGGGGATCTACCTCTCTTAAACACACACACACACACACACTCACAGCTGGATCCCGCTGAAGAAAGACCCAAACAGTCCCATCATGCCCAGGAACTCCACCCTGCTGAGGTTCTTGACGATGAACTCCTCGCAGACGTTGGAGATGCCGTAGAGGGTGGCCCCCCCAAGCACCAGCAGGTCTCCCATCAGCTTCTGGTTCCCTGGGGGCGGAGGGAGAGGGGGGTGGGTTTCAAAACAGATCTGAGTTCATTACGTGCATGAAGGCATCTGAGATTTCGCCTCACAGCTCAGCCGAATCAAGTTAAACAAGAGCGCAGTAAATCGCCCATGAATGATGCAGCACCCCTTCACCGCAATGAAACGATGGAAGTGTGTAAAAAGCCAGGATTCGTTGGCAGGTTTATTCTGCAGATAACACTGTGTCTTGTCCCTAAGACAGGCGACTCCAGGAAAGTGTGTTTTAATTCAATCTAAAGTCGTCGGATCCACATCGAATGAAAAGCATTTATTATTTATATATGAGCAAAAAATCTATCTGAGTCTAGTTGAGCTGAGGGATACAGAGGTGTGTACTGCAGTGTGTGTGTGTGTGTGTGTGTGTGTGTCCCTGTGAGAATGTGTGTGTTTGTATGCGTGTGCACACATGTATGAAAGGAACAGCCCCCTCCTACCTCCAGGCTATGGTCAAACTCTACACCCACTCCCGACCGCTACGCTCTGCTACCTCGGGGCGACTGGTTGCCCCGTCACACCGAGGACCCTGCGGTCGATCGACGCGGTCACGGCTCTTCTCTGTCTTGACCCCGAAGTGATGGAACAAACTGCACACTGACGTCAGGACAGCAGAGTCGCTGCCCATCTTTCGTCGCAGGCTCAAAACTCATCTCTTCAAGAAGTACTACAACGATCCTCCCTCTTAAGCACCTATTGTATTTCAGATTGCTATTCTATCTTCAGCACTAGATTATGCTCTTAGTCACTTGTTTTCGAAAGGAGATGCACTTGCAATTATTGTTATTCGCTTTGGACAAAAGCGTCTGCTAAATGACTAATGTAATGTGTATTTATGTGCACGTTTGAGTATGTCTGTCTGTGTGTGTGTATGTTTGTGTATGCGTGTTTGTGTGTGTATGCATGTGTTTGCGTCTGCGTGAGTGTATGTGCGTGTGTGTGTGATTGTCTGTGTCTGTGTGTCTGCGTGTGTGTGTGTGTCTGTGTACTCACCCAGGCCCTGCTGCCGTCCCACCAGCACGTCGGCCCCCACCATGCAGCCCACGCCCAGTAGACACACCCCCACGCCCACGAAGTGGACCGCCTTGTACCTGACCAGCAGGAAGAACCAGGAGAGCAGCAGCACCACTGGGATGACAAAGCAGTCCAGCAGCTACACACACACACACACACACACACACACACACACACACACACACACACACACACACACACACACACACACACACACACACACACACACACACACACACACACACACACACAAAAGAGAATAATTCAACAGCTGTTGTGAGGGGACAATTCAGGGAGAAAACATTTTTTGTAGATTTTAGAATGAACTACAGCTTGAATAAAAAGTGGTGAGAGGTGACATTTCCTGTCATTTGCAGCCAATGCGCCGAATAACCCGGTCTGATAGGGTGTCTGCGTTTCCTGGCCGGGAGGACAGAAAGATGAGGAGAGGAGCGTATCGGCTAATCAGCTGTCTGTCAGACTGACGCTCCCATGACAGATCGCATCCGTCTGCGATTCCTCGGCCTCGCGGGGACGCACACCTTAGACCAGTTACCCTGCCGCCCAAATAAACACCGCTGACACCTGTCAACTCAGGTGTCCACCACAGTGTAGGGAGTAGTGCCGTTACCGTAGACTAGAGGGTAACACTTTACACTAATACCTGTAACACCTAGTAATATAAAACACAGGTGGAACAAGGTATGGGGGGAGGTGTCCAATGGTGTGTGGATTTGGCAGAAGGCCATCTGATGGTTCTCTTACCAAAACAAGAGTATTAACATTTGTACCCTTGAGAACCAGCCCATCCCTTATACAGCATCGTGTTCCACTCATGTAAACCATAATACTGAGGCATTACAGAACAGCTCCTAAGCAACTGCGATGTTTTTACCACAGGCTATGCAGTTACAGCAGCCTGACGTTTCGTTTCACTTCATTATACGGTCTGAACAGGCTCTCCTTGTAGACGTTTTCCGAGATGGGCGTTGCCAAAGGGGTCGTCAGCGATTAGTTCATCCCCTGACCAATCCCGTTACACAGTTTAATTCCGTTTTCGCATTCAAAGGACGCCGATTGGCCTGGTTGGAATTCCAACCGAGAAATAACTCTGGAAGAGAGCCATTCCAGACCCTAAATCGCATTTCAAAAATGTGAAAACTCAGATTCAGGGGCTGGAGCCAGGCTACAGTTACACAGTAATTAATGTAAACTTAAGGTACTGTAAAGTGTTACGCGGTACAGTAGTATGGAATAGTGCCAGCTAGCGTGACCGCCCAGTACCTCCACTAATGGTGGCATCATTTATAGCAGAGCCATAAATGGACGTTCCTCTTCCTGCTGGCCATAAATATGAATGAGGCACTGCCTGACCTCATTAGCAGTTTGCATCTAAATGCTCATTAGGGACTATGAGACTAAAGAGAGACTATGACAGGAAGGACAGAGAACAGTGACAGAATAAGAAATACGACAGAAAAAGAGAACAGTGTGTGAGAGAAGGAAAGAAACAAAGAAAGAAAGAAAGAAAGAAAGTGAAAAGAGAGTGAAACAGTGAAAACAGAGAGAGAGAGAGCTGGGGAGAGAGAAAAACAGAGAGAAGGGGAGTAAGAGAAATAATACTAGCTGCTGCGCAGCACTGGGTCTGGTCCAGGAGGAGGAGGAGACAAATGACAAATATATGAGGGTCTAGGTGTACACATACAGGTCACAACATGGGGCAGGCATATGTTTTCCTGTTACCTGTAACTGCTACAGTTAGGAGATGGAGCAAGGTTTGAGGTTGTGACATGGCCACAGCTCTTTTCTGTCCTGGCCACACAGTGAACTGCCCACCGACATCAGGACTGCTCATATTTTGCCATAGGCTCAAAACTCACCTCTTCAAGAAGTACTACCAGGGGTGACCTATTGTTTTTTTAGTTATTTACTTTTGCACTTTACCTTAAACACTAGATTATACTCTTGGCCACTTGTTTAGAAAGGAGATGCACTTGTGGGGTCTGGTGAATAGTAGTACACTAACTTCCTATGTTAAATGTAATTATTGTAAGTCACTTTGGATAAAAGTGTCAGCTAAAGGACTAATGTAAGAAGCCTGGGGAAGGGGGGGTGGTGCAGAAAGCATGCTGCCTCGTGTGGATCTTGTTTGAGATCTTTCATTTGTAACACTACGTTTATTAAAGAGACAACCTCTGGCTATTTTCTGCAACTTGATTCCCTTGTCTGTGTGCCACTGCCATTTTGGCATTTGTGGTCTTCCCAGTCCTGTGGGTTGCCACAATAGCAAAAAAAAAAATGCATGAGGTAGAAGAGGAGGAGGAAGATGAGGAGACAATGACAAATACATGAGGGTGTGATCATGTATTTGCCCAGACCATAATTTAAAGCTTCTTTAATTAAACATATCTTCAAAAAATCCTGTCACAGCACAATGTCTGAGTATGCATTAGCATTTTTATTCTGCACCCCCCTGGGCTTGAACTCTTGTTGAACTACCTGCCATGTGAGAAGCTATAGATGGTTTCACACTGACAAGCAATCAAGGGTTCCATGTAAACGTCAAGGGTTCCATGTAAACGTCACAGGTGTATGTACTGTAACATGGAGGTTTAATCAATTTCCACAAAATGTTTGTTAAAGGCACCACAAGGGGTAAAGAACTAAACCAAAGACTAAACAATAAAACGAAGGTACACACTCAACAAGTGGAGAACAAAAGACCAAGCTTACAGCAAATAATGAACGGACAAAGAACAAGAGGGGAGCTACATGTAGGCTATATATACACAGACTAACAAGACAGTTGGAAACCAATCCAACAATCAGTGGCACAGGTGTCCTCTCAATCAGAGTCAATTTAGCCAGTTGTAGTCCTAGGGTTCACTATTGGGGTGGGGTTGCCAACAACAACATATCTGATTGGTGGAGACATAGCTGTTGCACTGTAGGATTGTGGGTAGTGTTGTTTTTCCTGTATGAACCGCAGTAGTTTGAGGGGACAAAATGGGGACAGACTTCAAAATACAAAAATAAATTATTTTAAAAAAAAAGTTTTTGAGATAAAATTCTGAACAAAAGTATGGTGGTTGCAAAGTGATAGCCCGTATGGTTGATTATTTTTACTTTTTAAACTTTAGACGGTAGCTGTAGCGCCACCATCAGGACTATTCGCCCCCTATGCCAGTTGAGGACTTCTGGACCTATGTGCAAAGTTTGGTTATTTTTCATGCATGGGAAGTCAGACTTCCTAGACAGAAGAAGATTCAGAATATTGGGAAATCCAAGCGGGAACAGCAGCTGTGGCTGACCGGACCCTCATTAGACTGAAGGGAGATCATTTGTGCTCAGAGGAGAAGTCTGGATTAAGAATGGACAAGAATATTGATCTGACCTCGTACTATCTCCCTCTCTCTGAGTCTGCTGCTAATACACACACACACACACACACACACACACACACACACACACACACACACACACACACACACACACACTCCCAGACTGACCTGTACACTGGTCAGGGTGGTGTACTGGTAGGCCTTGATGACCAGGTAGTTGGCCTCGATGTCGACCAGACTCAGGATCATGTACTTCCACCACCTCCGCTTCAGAATAGCCAGCAGATTCTCCTCACCTGGAACACACACACACACACACACACACAAACACACACACACACACACACGCACACACACGCAAGGGGATGAGATTGGGTGGCTGTATAGACATCGTCTGAGGATGAATGTAAGCTTCTGTTAATCCTTCATTCTGAGCATAAAACACCGAAAATGAAAAAAAAAGACCAGAGAGGCAATCACCAGGGCAACGCACATACAGATCAACAATTGCCACGCCAATATAACCATCAAAAAAAGATGAGCAAGAGCACTCTAGGGAGTCCCAAAGGATCATGGGAAGGAGGCACTCCTCTTGTCCCCAGAGAACAACAAGTCTGGGTTTGCTGGTTCGTTTAATTCCGTGGAGATGACGGCCGGTAGATATATCTAGAGCCACCTACGCCGGAGGGCTGGAAGTCCGTGCTGTGTCCATGCAGGTGCATTTGATTTATGCTGCCTGGTGTGATTCCAAGCACAGGGGCTGCTCTCCTCCCCCGGGTGGAGTTAGTTTTGTCAGGCTTGCTGCTCCAGTAGTGGACAGAAACTCTGATTTCCTCGCAGACTAGACTCAGACCAGAAGGTCCAGCTGAAAAATGTATCTCCAAATAAGCCTAATTCACCGTACTAATTTGTGATTATTACAGCTGCGTTTCATTTCCGTATCGGGTTGTGAACCCTGGATCGAGACCGGTATTGTATCGTGAGCCGAGTGTATCGTCCCCTCCCTACCAGAGACCAAGACGCCCAGTTGCCCAGCTAAAGACGACACAAGCATCATTTTCATATTTTTTTTCCCCGTATTTTTTGGCGACACATTTTTCCGACACAAGCATATTTTTGCGACACCAAGCATATTTTTTGTTACACAAGCATGTTTCTGATGGGCACGGCTGTTTTTTCTTACAGAGAACACCAGGCTCAACAGCAGCACAGGGACACCCACACAGCACCCCATGTTCTGTCCCCATGTGCTGTCCCCATGTTCTGTCCCCATGTACTGTCCCCATGTGCTGTCCCCATGTGCTGTCCCCATGTTCTGTCCCCATGTACTGTCCCCATGTGCTGTCCCCATGTGCTGTCCCCATGTGCTGTCCCCATGTGCTGTCCCCATGTGCTGTCCCTATTTGCTGTCCCTATGTGCTGTCCCCATGTGCTGTCCCCATGTGCTGTCCCCATGTGCTGTCCCCATGTGCTGTCCCTATTTGCTGTCCCTATGTGCTGTCCCCATGTGCTGTCCCCATGTGCTGTCCCCATGTGCTGTCCCTATTTGCTGTCCCTATGTGCTGTCCCCATGTACTGTCCCCATGTGCTGTCCCCCATGTACTGTCCTCATGTGCAGTCCCTATGTACTGTCCCTATGTACTGTCCCCATGTGCTGTCCCCCATGTACTGTCCTCAAGTGCTGTCCCCATGTACTGTACCTTGTGCATCTGAGGCTTCCTGCTTTACATACAGTACATTTCCTTGCCTGGAAGTACTGTACACCCACCACATGAGGGCTGTCTCTGGCCTGCTGCACAAGCTAGGGACTCTGGCTGTGTGTGTGTGTGTGTGTCTGTGTGACATTCACAAAATCCCCAGCCAATACCACTGGCCAAAGAACTTGATGAGGTGGGCAAGACAGACGGACGGACACACACACGCGCACACACACTGATGGATCCTACTGTAGGTGCTTTATCAGTGCTGTTATTGCAGCCAGAACCCCCCCCCCCCCCTGATCCACTAATTGGGATGCTTCTAAATCCGCTCCGGTACTGCCCCCCGGACTCTGCCAAGGTTGTTTGGAAGAATACTTTTTTCCGCTCTCTCCCCCTCTTTCTCTCTCTACCTCAAACACAGATGTATTTATAGTTTAGAGATCAACATTGAGTTCATCTGTCTGTCCGTTCGTCTGTCTGTCTGTCACTGTCTGTCTAATCTTAGTATCCAACATCTCTGATAACGCAGGAACCTCTGGGGAAAAAAGTTGATACTGCATTTGTGGACACCAATGAAAAGACTTTTATGCGTGAAATATCGATTGGCCCGCGCAGAGAGTGGGCTGTACGGGGAGAGTGCTTTGGCCTCTGATTGGTCCCTGACTGCAGCTTTCCACTTCTCAAGTATCGCTAACGAATCGAGCTGTCGGTAACATATTTGGCACGTAAAGTGCGATTAGGTACGTTAAGACGTTAACACACCTTATGGAGTTGGCTAGCTACAGTTTCCTCCCTTTTTTGGGCTGGAAGAGTTTTTCATTTAGTCTTTATCTGGATTTGAAAGGTCGGTGCTGGCTCCGAACCAATGCCCATGTTTTGTTGTGTTTTATTCCGTCTGTCCGCCTGTCTCTGGCCAGAGAGTGAGCTGAAGTGTCATGGTCGGTCAGTCTACTGACCATGTCATGGAATGTTACATATTCAAAATAATAATACCACAGTTTACAGAGCTGTTTACTTTTGGACCAAGAACTGGTTACCCTGGTGACCGAAAATTCCATTGATTGGTTCCACTGAAAGCTCTGTGGTTGTGTATACATTCTCGCTGACGCGCGTCAATACACGTTCAATCATTGTTTACATGAAGATAGATGGACACCACACACACACACACACACACACACACACACACACACACACACACACACACACACACACACACACACACACACACACACACACACACACACACTACCCTCTGTCAGCCCCTCCAACCAGAGAACAGACAGACTTTATTGCATTATTGATAAATCTGCTTGCGGGGCTACAAGAAGCTGAAGGATATCAGATGGGAATATTCCAGAACTGTCCCTCCAGCAAGGTCCTACCCCCCCCACTCTCTCTCCTACTCTCCTTTCCACTCCAAACCTATCCTCTCCCCTCGACCCCCCCCCCCCACACACACACACACACACACACACACACACAGTACACCAAGCCAGCTCCTGTCTCCCGCTCCCCCGACACAGCTGAGCTGAAGACGGCCATGCATGAATCATGGACAGAAGCCATCCTGCAAACTCACACTCCCCCCCCCCACCCCCACCCCTCTCTCTCACTCTCTCTCCTTTGGCAGGAGGTACCGTAGCATGACATCAAGAGACACGCTTCCACCAGGCTCAGAGATACGTCTCTACCAGGCTGAGAGACAAGCCTCTACCAGCAAGCCATGAGGTTCCTGAACCCTTGAAAGCCCCGACCACACACACCCAAATCCCCCAATAGCCTGCTCTGATTGGCTGGCTGACTGAGTGGCTGACTAATCTGGCTGGCTGTCTTCGGGAGAAAATGCTGGCACTGTCTGGCAGTCATGTTCAGTTCCGTCTGTGTGAGTTCCACAACAACAACAATACTTGGCTGCCTGTGGGCCATATGCCTGGCAGGCTTGAGAGAGGGAGGGAGAGAGAGAGAGAGAGAGAGAGAGGGATAGAGAGGGATAGAGAGGGATAGAGACGGAGGAGGAGGGGGTGGAGGTTGGAGAAAGATAGCTAGTGAGAAACTAGTCTAGCCTGGCATGGTTTGGTCCACACAGCAGCAGATGGAAGCACACGCTGGGACAGAGTGGTGTTATGAATATGTTACTTTGTCTAGTGAGTTGAGTGAGTGCATTGTGTGTGTGTGTGTGTGAGAGAGAGAGAGAGTGTGTGTGTGTGTGTGTCAACCATAGAGCCTACAGACCCAGATCAGCCAGAGAGACTTGTGTATCCCTGCGTTTGTCTATAAGAGAGACAAAATTACTTTTTCGTCTCCCGGATGGCAAAGTGCAAATCTAACACATCTCCTAAGAGAAGCTCACCGTTCGGGCGGAGCTGAGACGAGGGAATAGAGATAAAGAACAGACATTTCACAGACCCAGACACCAACCTCAGCCTAGCCCCGTAGTGTCATCAGCTCAAAACTGTTCTCTGAAATTACAATATGTACAAAAAGTCTGAAGAAGACCGTCTGTCCTTGTGTATCCAATTTGTCCTCCCTATACCACCTTGGGAACTGGCTAGTCTACACACACCACGTTTTTTTAGCACTATTCAATAGTTCTGTACAGGAATCCATACCATGCAGAGTAAGA
>NC_140252.1:13344849-13394849 GCF_949987555.1 Borostomias antarcticus
TACAGCATTGTCCCCAAAGCTCTACTTCTCTCTCTCTCTGAGGAGCTGAACTCTGGTGGAGAAGCCGTCCTGGAGAGTGACAAGGCCGTGGTGACAGCGCTCCAGCCTGCCAGTACTGCACTACAATCAGATGAGGATGTGGATCACTTGACATGGAAAGTGAGGCGCATCGTCACACCTGCAGGTATATAGGAAACGCAGTATTGGCCTGCTAGCTGCATGGTTATATAAGCTATAGAACACTTAAATAGGAAGAGCCTTCCACCTCACATCACAAGTCCTGTTTCACCGTTGATAACTTTAAATCAAATTTGAAATCCACATTTTCTCTTGATTTTAGTGCAGTCTGAACTTTCCCTCCTCTTAATTCACTTAGTTATTTTTCCAATATCCTCTCACTGCGTTTTTTAATCCGATGTTGATTTAACAGTTATTTTTTAAATCTTATTACTGGGTTTGATCATTTTATCCTTGCATTTTAGCCCTGTGTGCCAGTCTTTCTTTTACTCCTTTTATTCCTTGGATACTTGTACCAATAATTCCATCTGTTTCATGGATTAATATGTGTATTGCACTGTGATTTTAATTTACAATCTGCTGTAATGACTGTACACTTTGCACTTTGGCTCAACCCCCATTGTTTTTAAATGTGCTATATAAATAAAGGTGACTGGGGCGCCCCGGTGGCTCATCGGTTAAGGCGCGTACCGCGTGAAGGCTGGTCCTTAACGCAGCGGCCCGGGTTCGAATCCGGCCGGGCCTTGTGCTGCATGTCCCCCCCCCCCCCTCTCTCTCTCTCTCTCTCCCCCGCCCCCCCCCCACCCCACCTTTCCTGTCAGTCTACACTGTCCTGTATAATAAAGCAGAAATGCCCCCCAAATATCTTCAAAAAAATAAAAAAATAAAAGGTGACAGGACTTGACTATGGAAAGGGGGGGCAGACGAGAAGAAGGCCTCGTCGTCTCAAGGGCGGAGGACAAGAGTGAGCAGGACCATGTGAAAGGAGGGATAGACGCCTGAGGGATGGAGGAGGAAGGCAGCTGTAATTAGCTGCCAGTCCCCCATTCTTCCTGTGAGAATGAGAGATCGACGTAACGAAGGAGAGGACCAGACGGGACACACTCCATCTACCGTCAGACACACCTATGAGAGCATCCTCACATCATGGGAGGGGGAGAGAGAGAGAGAGAGAGAGAGAGATCTACTGAGTCAGACCCACCTATGGGAGCATCCTCACATCATGGGAGGGAGAGAGAGAGAGAGAGATCTACTGAGTCAGACCCACCTATGAGAGCATCCTCACATCATGGGAGGGGGAGGGAGAGAGAGAGAGAAAGGGGGAGATAAGAGGGAGAGAGAAAGATCTACGGAGTCAGATCCACCTATGGGAGCATCCTCATCATCTTGGGAGAGAGAGAGAGAGAGAGAGAGAGAGAGAGAGAGAGAGAGAGAGAGAGAGAGAGAGAGAGAGAGAGAGAGGGGGTGGGGGTTACTGCAAAGATACAGATAAGTCTCCCCAGCACAGGAGAGAGATGGAGCGGCGACAGGTAATTGGAGAGGACTGTATTGAACTGAGAAGGATGAAGAGCAGTGAGAGAGAAGAAAAGAGAGAGAGAGGATTTAGGAGTAAATGCCTCGGCAGTGATGAGAATACCAGCTGGGAGTGAGGTCTGATAATCAGTGCCCAGGTCTCTGAGACGACCTGCTGACTAAAACCACTGCTGGAAAAGTAGAGTAAAGGCCTTTAGTTTAACTACTGCTTGTTGTCAAAGTGCAAACCCATAATGGAATATTATGAGGAAAACATACCGATGTGACTA
Source organism: Borostomias antarcticus (assembly GCF_949987555.1). Taxonomy (NCBI): domain Eukaryota; kingdom Metazoa; phylum Chordata; class Actinopteri; order Stomiiformes; family Stomiidae; genus Borostomias; species Borostomias antarcticus. Next base: position 13,346,670 of record NC_140252.1, read on the forward strand.
ACACCAGATGCCTCTAATTTCATTCTGTTGATTTAATTTGATTGTGGATTGAATGTATCACAATCCCTGAGCTAGTGATCCGACTAATCAGGGATGGGACAGATGCTGCCGTCAGCCAAACATCGGCCGACAGATGCTGCTATCAGCCTATCAACATCTTCACCGTTATTCAATCATCCAATCATCATCACTCTTCACCGCTATTAAATCATCTCCAGAAATTACCCCCCCCCCTCCTCCCCCCCCCACACACACACACACACACACACGGAAAGACACACAAACACACACCTGTGGTCCAGGCTGTGGTAATGGCCGCCGCCGCGCCCACCAGCCAGTGCTGCCGTCTACCTGGACCATCTCGGCCGCTGGTGGACCAATGATATGATCTGCATCTCCCAGGCTCATGAATGATTCATGTCCGCCCACAGCGAAATAGTTGAAGGCCAGTCAGGTTAACAGACCTCATGAATATAATAACACCATCTCACAGTGCAGTACCTCTGAGATGGAGCAGACAGATCTTGTACCCTGGGGTGATTCATAATATATCCAGAGTCTATTATAGTCAGTTATATAGTAGAGATGGTCCTAAGGAGCTTTAGACAGAGAAGTGCTCAGTGTCACACTGAGTCCAGAGGGAGAGTTTTCCTGTCAAAGAGTTCCAATGTGAGGAGTTTAGCCTTAAATTACATATCAACCAAGCTCCAAGGAGCACGGTCCGCGTCAGACTTCACTCAAACTCTACCCGCCCCCCATCCCTCCTTCCCTCACTCCCTGTCCGCTACCATCTCTCCTTCCCTTAGAGGCTCCTTCACATGCCATCCTTCTCTTCTCTCCTCTCTTCCCCTCCTCCTCTCCCCGCACAATTCTTCTATCCCTCTCCACAAGTATGTGCCTGTGCTTGTGTGTCTGTGTATATGTGTCTGCGTATGTCTGTGCGTGTGTGTGTATATATGTGTGTGTGTATGTGTGTGTCTATGTATACGTATGTACGTCTGTGTGTATGTATGTGTGTGTGTCTGTGCGTGTATGTCTATGTGTATACATACGTATGTGTGTGTGTATGTGTGTCTACGGTATGTGTACACGTATGTGTGTGTGTCTATGCGTATACTGTACGTATGTGTGTGTATGTGTGTGTGTACTGTATGCTAGGTGTATGTGTGTGTACTGTATGCGTGTGTGTATGTGTGTGTGTACTGTATGTGTGTGTGTGTGTGTGTGTGTGTGTGTGTGTGTGTGTGTTTGTCTAGCTCCAGTGTGTATTGATTCACCCCCAGGATCTCTTTGTCTCCAGAGTCAGAAGCTTCAAAATCAGAAGGAACCAAGAACAAAGACGGAGACAGAAGCTGAGTCAAGCACAATCAATGGGCCGGCCCGCATAGTATAGGATCCACCCACCCACCCACGCACAAACACACACACACACACACACACAGACACACCTTATGTCCTTCAAAATATATGAATTGTTACCATCTGTCATCTGTTCTGAGGACGAACTACCATCAGTCTTTGAACTGACAGGCGGATGGACAGACAGACAGAGAGAGGGGGCTGACATAGGGGTTGATCTGACAGCAGTGTGTGTGTGTGTGTGTGTGTGTGAGTGTGTGTGTGTGTGTGTGAGAGAGACATAGGGGTTGATCTGAGTGGCTGCTTACATTAAAGCTCATATTGGCCGTTCTGAGCGTCGGACAACACATTGGTTCCCGGAGCCGTCTTTCTTTAGCTACAGTTTGAGCCACTGTGTGACACACCGCCGTTCATCCAAGTAGGGATGTAACAATAACCGGTATAATGATAAACCACAGTAAATTTCCATTACATTTATTGTGATAAAATTATCACTAAAACTGTGTTTGATTTCCGCACCTTGAAAAACTCACTTGTAAATACTGTCAAGCATCAACCAAAGTTCGCAACAGTACCCAAGACGCATTATTTTAGTGTTTATGCAAACAAAAAGTGCATAATGCTGCTAATTTTATTGTGGTTTTCAATATAAAACTCAAGAGAAATTATTTCAGTATGTGTATCAGACGTTTTTGAAAATGTTCAGCACATTTTATAATACCGCGATAATACTGATAACCTTGATCATTTTGCTCACTATAATCGTGATGACATTTTCATACCGTTACATCTCTACATCCAAGCTCCTTGGTCGGATTTGCCCCAGAAATGCGAGGCGCCTACTTGGCTTCAAAGATGTTCCTGTTTGTTGGGGCTTTAATGCCCCCGGCCCCTCAGTCCCTGCCCCCTGCCCCTCAGTCCCTGCCCCCCCTCCCCCCTCCCCACCCTAAAAACAGTTGGACAGAGCTGGAGTGTCCTACAGAGTTGATGTCATCCTGCAGAAACAGAACCCCTCTGTGTCTCACTTCCTCTTCCTGCATTCATGACCCCTGAGAGAGCACTGCAGCACACACACACACACACATACACACACACAGATACGTATACACACACACACACACACACAGATACCTACACACACGCACAAATACGTACACACACACACACAGATACGTATACACACACAAATACCTACACACACGCACAAATAAGTATACACACACACACACACACAAATACCTACACACACACACGCATGCAAATACACACACACACATACTGTACATATATAGTAGCCTACACATACGTTCATACACATACATACATACACACACACACACATACATATACACACACACATACATATACACACGCACAAATGCACAGCCGCGCACAAACCTCACATAAAAACGCACATACAGTACACACTGTACCAAACACACACACACACACACACACTATTCACTGTCTCAGTGTGAACAAGTTCCTTATTGAGACAGAAAGGCAGAAAATAATCCTGTTTTCCTCTTCTCCACTCTCTCCAGTTCTCAACAGCAATCTCCATTTTCTCCTTTCTCCCACTCTCTCTCTTTCTTTACGCCTTTCATCTTCCCACATCTCCCCTTCTTCCTTTGTGTGTGTGTGTGTGTGTGTGTGTACAGTCATTCCATGTGTGTGTGTGTGTGTGTGTGTGTGTGTGTGTGTGTGTGTACACTCTCAGAAAGAGGGTTGGTTCCTAGTAGCCTTTAATTGGTGAAATGGATCTAGCTGGAACCTTTGCTTGACAAACTAATTAAACCTGGAACAAAACATTTTTAAGGGTTCTCCAGAGGGCTCGTCTACAGGGACAACCGGAGAACCTAAGATGGTTCTAGGTAGCACCTTCTAACACCTTTTTCCACACCTTTTTTGGTGTGCGAGTCTACTATTACTGTACACAGTGTCTTTCTATGAGGCCTATTCCACAGGTCCTTTTTGGCTGGTGTGTGTGTGTGTGTGTGTCTGCTAAACTTCCCTAGCCCTCGTCTCATCAGCAGGTTAGCCTTTCTCTGCAGTGGGGAGCTGCCTCGCTGTGGAACAGCAGGGCTAAGAGCAGGATAACAGCTAGCCCATCAGCTGAGAATTACGCTCGTATATCGGTATCGGCTGATATTCGCCTTGTTGATATATGCCAAGACGACATTCACTGATGACAGTGGCCGGTGTGTAGAAGAAGTTTATATTAAAGGTTGTTTAATTCATTTGTATGATTTACATTTGTGCTCATTCAAACATAGTGTGATGAAGGGAAGAAAGACTTTAAAACAGTTCAGTTATTTTTTAATAATTAACAATTCTGTTTCCCTGGCACAAAAGGGTGAATAAATAACAACAAGAAAAAAATAAAAATAAAATAAACATTGGTATCTGCATCGCTATTAGCCAAATTGTTATTGTAAACATTGTTATCGGCCCAGAATTTCACAATCTGTTCACCCCTAATTCCTTCTTCTATACATGCTGACTGACTCAGACCTAGACCAAGACTGTTGGAAGAGGGGGAACGTGGAGGATGAAGAGAGGAGGAGGAGGAGAGAAGAGGAGCGTATGAGTGGAAGAGAAACTGTGAGATAGTGGTAAAGGTCTTGAGTGTCAAATCCCAGAAACCAAGCATCGCCAGATATAGCTGCCGATGATCCAGCGCTTTTAATTAACCCCTGAGCAGTGATAACTCTCTCTACTACTTTCCTTGACCTTCCCTCTCTCTTTTCTCCTTCACTACCTCTCTCTCATCCCCCTCTGTCTCTCTCCCTCTCTCATCCCCCTCTGTCTCTCTCCCTCTCTCATCCCCCTCTGTCTCTCTCCCTCTCTCATCCCCCTCTGTCTCTCTCCCTCTCTCATCCCCCTCTGTCTCTCTCCCTCTGTCTCTCTCCTTCTCTCATCCCCCTCTGTCTCTCTCCCTCTCTCATCCCCCTCTGTCTCTCTCCTTCTCTCATCCCCCTCTGTCTTTCTCCCTCTCTCATCCACCTGTCTCTTTCCCACTATCTCCTCACTCTCTTCTCCTTCACTACCTCTCTCCTCTCCCTATATCCTATTTTGCTACCTCTTTCTCTCTCCCCTCTGTCACCTCTCTCTCTCTTTCTCTCTCTCTTTCTCAGCAGCAGGGCACACTGGATGACTGTTGCTGAAAAATACAACCATTTCATTTACTTTCTCTCTCTCTCTCTAACTTTACAAGGGACTGCTGACGTGTCAGATCTAGAAAGCAACGCTGTCTCCGGGAAACTAGCGCGCGCCCCATGCATCCTATAAGGACATCAGGAAGAGTAGCAGAGTCAGCTATCTGCCATTAGCCAGCTCAACTATACAAGCACTTCCTGCCAGCCTCTTCTACATGTATAAAGGCCTGGGTCAGTTACATTGATCGGTTACTTGAAAGTATTTGAAAGTCATCGAGGCACATTTGATTTTCTTCAGTTAGCACTCGCGTGGGCTGGTCCATCGATTTCCTTTTTTTAAATTGAGCCTTTGTTTAACCAGGGTTCAGATAAATCAAATGACCCTTCCTCTTAGCACTTATTGTATTTGAACGTAGCTGTCCTTACACTTCTACATTAGCACTAGGGGCGGCTGTGGCTCAGGAGGTAGAGTGGGCCGTCCAATGATCGTAGGGTCAGTGGTTCGAATCCCAGCTCCTCCTGTCAACATGTCTTCATGCCTTGGGCACGCCTTGGGCAAGACACTGAACCACAAATTGCTCCCAATGAGCAGGATAACAACTTGCATGGGAGCTGCCGCCATTGGTGTGTGAATGTGTGTATGAATGGGTGAATGAAATGCCAGTAGGTAGGTCTCTGTAAAGTGCTTTGGATAAAAAGCGCCATGTAAGTGCAGTCCATTTACCACTTAGTTAAGCTCTTAGCTCCTGAGTTCCAACTACCACTTTGAACTGCAATTCTAACTCGCTTTGGATATAAGCGTCGGCTAAATGACTGGAATGTAATGCAGTATAGTGTTTGACCCGAGTCTGAAAGGGGTGTTGCAATGACTATTGAGGTTGAAAAACTGTTCTGCAGCCTAGCTAAGATCCAGCAACCATCCATCGTTGCTGTCAGATGAAAACCACTTAACCCCATTTTGCAGTTTTTTGTTGTTTTTTTCAAAATCAATTGAAAGCTGGGACTACCCTTTACAATCTCCGAACACCTCCTGGCCCTGGGACCAATTAAATGGATTCTCAACAGCGATTTATGTTCAAAAACAGATATTGAAATGTTCTTTTCAACATTCTGAAAGTGGTTTTCATCTGACAGCAGCGCTACAACAATACTGATGTCTACTGTGTCACCAGATGCCAGTCCATTAAGAGGAACAGTTTCAATCATCTCTAGTGAAGTCCAGTCATAAAGATGTGCTGTGTTCATCTCTGGTCTGGTCTATAGTGAGTAGTCACATCACTAGACGCATCAGATGCCTCGGCTGCAGGAATGCACAGTCATGCTGGCACGGGATGCAGGAGCTACGGTGCCCTGTGAGACAGGAAGTGGAGTCTGCTGGTCAGTGAATAGCTTCAGACCCCCCAGAACAATACTCTTCCATAAACCCTCCCTCCCCAAGGCACCCCCCCACCCCCCCCCCCCCACCCCCCACCTCAGACCCCCAAAATGCCAGCTATTCTACCCTGGGTTGCCAGGCAGCAACTGGGGTCTCTTCTTCTCTTCTGTCTTCTTGAGGTTGCAAACCTCCAGCTCAACGTTGGGTCTTGCAAACCTCCAGCTCAACTTTGGGTGTTGCAAACCTTTAGCTCAACGTTGGGTCTTGCAAACCTCCAGCTCAACGTTGGGTCTTGCAAACCTCCAGTTCAACTTTGGGTCTTGCAAACCTTTAGCTCAACGTTGGGTCTTGCAAACCTCCAGCTCAACGTTGGGTCTTGCAAACCTCCAGCTCAACTTTGGGTCTTGCAAACCTTTAGCTCAACGTTGGGTCTTGCAAACCTCTAGCTAACGTCTTGCCACCACAAGCCCAAATAATGTTTAAACAGCTACAATTGGATAACAATTTGCGCACCTGGTCCCACCTCCCAGACAAGTGAGAGAATAATAATAAACTGTTTGCGCATGAGGCGTCCGTAGGGAAACTCCAAAACCAAGGATTAGCCTACTTGGCTGACCAAAGTTGTGGGGTTTAGAAAATGTTGCTTGTTAATCCTCCATTTAGCATCTTTAAGATACATGAAAAAAATGATTGTGGTGTTTCTGTGTTTTGGTAAAGAGGGCGTGTTCCTGTGTTGTCTGTCTGGAGCTGGCAGCCCAGAGAGACAACACACACTGTTCTGAAAACCTTCCTCGAGGTAAGGAACTGTGAAGTCAGCATAACGCAGAAACACAGAAATCAATGTTTATCACGGTTAGGTCCTGAAGTGCTTCTCTCTCTCTCTCTCTCTCTCTCTCTCTCTCTCAACAACACACCCTCTGGAGAAATAAGCTTCTGGAAAATATGAGAAAGTACACACTTCAAATAAGTTAAAACAGAAGGGGCCCCTTATAGATGACAAATGGATGCACAACTGACTACAAATAAACTAACCCTAACAACCATCACCCTCACTAACCCTAACCAGGGTTACACTTTGTCCCCTCTCTCTCCTCTTCTCCCCTCTCACCTCCCCTTTCTCACTCTAGTCTCCTGTACACTCCTCTTCTCCTCTCACCCCCACTCTCCTCCTCTTGTCTCCTCTCCTCTCCTCCTCCTCTCCTCTCAGTGACAACAATATCCCCTCAGCATGGGCAACCTGATCTGTCTCCTCCTCCTGAGACATTGTTCTGGGAGAAAGAGAGGAGTAGCCGGGAGAGAAAGGAGAAGCAGATGGCAGGGAAAGGAGGAGGAGGAGAAAAGAGCATGAGGGAGAGAGAGAGATGTGGGGGAACGATAGGGACAGAGGGAGACAGTAAACGGAGGAGAGTCCCAACCCCAGGGCCACCAGCTGTCAGCCACCACTTAGGCCCTCTTCTCTCAGCTGGATCTTAGCAGCAGCGGACACGCGCACACACACACACACACACACACACACATTCCACAAGTCACAATCCAACACAAACCACCGCTTGCACGGCCAGCACACAAGCATGCGCGCACGCACACGAACATACACACACACACGCTTGCGAGTTGATGTATGATACTTCTCGCTTCTGTAGCAGTCAGCCTTTCACCAGCAGAAACTGACAGGTCTTCTTCAGAGCAGAGCAGCGTGAATGGGCCGCGCTGAAAGACCCCCGGTGGCGCAGGAATGCGAACTCGGACGGACCGGGGGGACACGCAGGACGAGACAAAAGGGGCGGGAGGGACCGTGCACTGGACATGCTGCTGACCCCACACCGCCAAGTCCAAATAAGATGATATTGGAATGTTTTTAAATATCAGCCAATTAGCTAATGTGCAATGACGCCGTGCATCGGTGTAGCCTACCTTTACCCCCCGAACTCCCGGACAGGTTCTTGAGAAGAACCTCACCAAGGGTTCACTTCGTTTCGGCAGATGATGATGACGTTTTGATAAACGTGCACTGAATTCTAAACTTCGACGGAGCGGTTTACAAGAGAACCAGACGAATCAATAGGCCAATATAGGCTGTCCCTAAAGTAGAATCCACGTTACGATATATCGAAATGGATCGGGGGCAATTGATCTCCCATCACTTACCTGTTCAATACTTTTCTAATCCTTTGGACCAGACTAGGCGATGCCGTGATGGTGTCGGGAGGGATCGTCTCAATCGTGGTGACAACATGGTTTTGCTGAACGGGTATCATTTCTGGACCGCACAAAAAAAAGATCTAAACGATCAAATGGCAGAACCTGGGCGCATTCTGTTCCGTACGAGGCGGAGAACGGAGACGGGTAGTAGGCTGCTCCACGAGGGCGACGGGAAGCGCGCGACGGACCGACGAGCTCAGCGTTCCATGGCTCGCGCAGGTGATCGTAAAGACGGGACAGGTGGGTCTCGAGCGGTGGCTGATCGTTGTTCAGCTCGCAGAGAGGTCATGCACGGTGCACCTGTTCCTGAGACGTGAGACGTGAGCCGCGACTCGTCAGGCGCGCATCCTCCTCTGGCTGTGCCTGCTGCTGTCTGCCGCGGACGAGCTCAGAAGGTTTCGGTTTTGTTGCTGTAGGCCCGCTAGGGGGCGCGCCTTCCGCCCTCACGTCGGAGATTCCGAGCCAGCCAATGGGGCCTTTTGGACCAAAAGATAATCCTACCGTGGGCACATACAAAAGTCAGTGTGCAACCTAAATCCTAGATTAAAGTCACAAACCCTTGATATAAACTGTGTGGCCTGGCTGTCCTGCCTCCGTGGAGAACTGGCATCCAAGGTGGCTGGGTTGCTGGCATCTGCCCTCTCTGCTGACATTTTGTGGGCAAATGTAAACCGCAGGCCTTCAGTGGTGATAAGACAGCATCCAGGAGACACAGGGACCAACTGTGTGTGTGTGTGTGTGTGTGTGTGTGTGTGTGTGTGTGTGTGTGTGTGTGTGTGTGTGTGTGTGTGTGTGTGTGTCTAAAGTCTGTATACAGCAAGTTAGGTGGCCTGGAGGCAGGTGGGCACAGGGATGCAGTCAAGATCTGCTGACCTGCGCACACCTGAGACTAGAGCCACATTGATTACCTGTGTCTTTTAACACACACACACACACTCTGACAGCCTAACTGTTAGTGATTAACATTTCCCTACGGGTTCTTGTTTATCTCCCCTAACCTCCCTTCCTGTTTCCAGCTAGATGTAATTAGCCAATCAGGAGGAGGTTGAGAAGGTGCTGCCAAACATTTTCATGCGCCACTCACCTCTCCACGTTGTCATGGCAACACAGGAACAGGGAGTGGGGAGCACAAGAGGAGCGGGAGCTGGCTAGTACACACGTACGCACACACACACACACACACACACACACACACACACACGCTTGGTGATAAGGGTTGTCTGTGGCAGAAACAGACTCCTCATAAAGACAGCTGATACAGACCCATGCCATTAGTCTGTTCTAGCCTGAGGACCACATCTAGGCTATGCTATAAGAAAGATTTAGTGAAGGGTTGCTCTACACATTCCTGTTCCACATGGAGCACCAGCCTGCATAGCACCCTGTATTCACAATGGAGCCAATGCATGGAGCGTGAGTGAGAGAGACAGAGGGAGAATCATACAGCTACGGTCTATGATGGCGGCCTCTGTCAGTTAATCATATCTGTATCTGTGCGTGTCTGGGTGTGTGTGGTGATTGGCTGCCAAACCTGTTTCCAATTTCAAACCCTGAGCTGCCTGTATGATCCATTATGGAACATCCATCACCTCCTCACAGAGAGAGAGAGAGAAAGAGAGTGGACAAGCAAAGAGACGGAGGAGACAGGCAAAGAGAGAGAGGAGGCGTCAGGTGAGGAGAGAAATACTGTGTCAAGGTGTGTTGGAGAAGAGAGAGATTGATAGAGAAAGAGAGAGTTGCAGTATCTCTGTGCATCAGGAGGAGTGTGAGGGACAACAAGCTTAGTGTCTCTCCTATAGCCTAGCCCTCAGAGCGAGCCCATCTTTATTCACAACTACTAGTATCTCAGTGTCTCTGCTGCTGATGTTTCCAGACTGGAGTTGTGCCGTGTGCGACGCTAACAGAGCCTAGCGCTGGCGTGCATTCCTCCGTGGCATCAACCGTGTTGTGAATGATTCATGAACTGATTCAAGAACGCACGCTGGTGGCGCTTTCGTTTCGATCGCATTGATCTGTTGCTATTCTTGGAGCCGGCGTGCTGTGGAGTCTATCTAATGGACCCCTAATGGACATCTACTTGTCTCTATGGGGCCAGCTGTCAATACTGTGTATTGTGTGTGTGTCTTTGTGGTAGCGCCGACATGGTGCTCCCCTGTCACAAAAGGGTCATTATCTATCAAAACTTGACAAGTAAATCTTGTTCCAGTAGTAGGCAATTTAGGACATTAGCCTATAGTTGTAGGACAGCCTAGTGTAGGCTATGTTTAGGACAGAGTAGAATTAGGACAGAGTAGTTTTAGGATAGTGTAGGGTTGACAGTGTAGGTCTGATAGTGAAGGTTTATTATGACAAGTGTAGGTTTAGGAAGGTGTACGCCTCGGTCTTTAAGTACTGTTATTCACAACAAAACATCATCACATCACAGCCTGCTAGTCATACGTCTGTATATAGACAGTGTTCGTTATTTGAGAAATGGCTCATATTGTACGTCGTTTCCACTTCCTTTATTACCAGTCTTCATTTAAAATAGATAGTTTGTTTTTCTACATATCGTTTTCCTCTGGATCAATAAAAACACTTTGACAGCTTATTTACAATCAATGCGCGGACGAACAGTTGCCATGGTTACATCAGCACTCAACAAAGGAAACATATTCACTATACAACACCCGCCTCCCACAGTGGCACTGTTGACTACAAGTGTCTGTGATTTGTATAGTTTGTTGCTATTATTACCCTTCCCCAGCGCCACAAAAACTAAAAGTGAACGTCCACAAAAGAACGACCCTTCCTACTGTACCGGGTCACCTTTTCCTAAATGTCCTCTGGCTGCAGCCTCTGTCATGACAAATGCCGTCTCTACCTTCAGTCAAGGGAACATTAAAGGCCACTTCTATGGGAGTTCTAGCCTCACTTGGCTCCCCAGTGTCGCAGCAGTTCCGGAGAGAATGTGGATTTCTTTGTGTTTTCATTTGTACAATTAGTCAGCTATAGCTAGCCAGCATAACTACCAACGACCCCTCTTACTCTCTGTAACCACTGGTTACTCTCGTAGAAATACTATTCCTTCACCCAACTGTTAATAACAATACCAAAAATCTCATATTCACACTGATTTGAGACTGCGGTATGCCTGTTGTCCCGTAGCCATGCTGCAGTAGATGCTGTATTAGATTGCATAAGAACAACAAACACAGCAACAAACAACAACAAGCAACACAGCTCCGAGATGCATCACAACACAAGCGCGCCACGCACGGCCTCGGCTGGCATCGCTGTTCCAACGGGGGTCTCTACTGCCAGAGGGGTGCGTTTGATACGGGGCGTCACGCCCGCCGCCGGGGGCGGAGGCTCTGACAGGCTGGAGGGAATACTGATTAGGTATGCTCGTGTCAGTCGTGCTACTCTGCTGCCCCCGTGTCTAACTCACCCGCCCATCAACGGGGTCACCAGACCACGACCCCTCTGACACAACAGCCTTCAAGGACCAGATTGGTATTCAGCATCTGAACCCAATTATAAGGCTATTTACCATCATATACAATGGTCGATATACACATTTGGACAGACTGAACTCTTGAGATATTACTGCCCATGTCACAGCTAATTATATAACGCGTCTCTATGGGCATACATCAGATCCGGTCAGATCAGTAACAGGTTATAATTTTTATGTGGACCGTTGTATATGATCATAAATAACCTTACAACAGGGCTTATGATTTTAAATAAACCAAACTACTCCTTTAAATATAATTTACAGGCTCAACTGATACACCAACAAATGATCAACTATCCATTCACCCTAACTAACCCCACCCTCAAATAGCTGTTCTACATAGATAGCATCCATCACCTACAGGGACCAGGGTTGGGGTCAATTCAGTTTCAATTCTATCAATTCTGAATCATAACAGAAATGACAAACCCAATAGTTTAAGTTATGCAAATCATTTTTAATAATTTCATATAGGACTGACACTTTTTTGCACCGTTTCCCATTATCAATAATAATAATAATAATAATAATAATAGTAAATCTAACTTCCCGAGTTCACTGAATTGAACTAGAAATTATCCCAACCCTGAAAGGGACATAGTCCACTTAATCCTGCTCCAGTTGGTGCTGCGCTGAGAATTCATACAGGTATGTGGTCAATCAACAGCAGCAACCACCACCGACACCACACAGGGGCTGCAACACACACACCATTCACAGAACGCGTTACACGAGGGGGTCCATGCAGAGAACATACAACAAACAACTGCCCCTCCGTCATAGTCCACCACGAGTATCAGCTCCGACCATCTGAGGAGGATCGCTCAAGCAGCAGCAGTGTCTGGCAACATTACCGGTTTAGTTTAATGCTAGTGGTGAATTCTGGAGCCAGACAGAGTGGGTGAATAGTGTTGAGGAATTCACTAACATTGAGCATACGGCACAAAACGACAAGACTTCCCACCAATCTCACACATCCATACTAGGCCAACAACCAATGACAGTGCTGGTTAGAGGGGGAGGAAGGGGTGTCTCTGTGTGTGTGTGTGTGTGTGTGTGTGTGTGTGCTCCGGCCAGCTTCTAGGACAGGGACACACAGACAGTAGGACATAAAATAAGAGCGTAGAAGGTCATGGGGGTTGGCCGAAGACCATACATATATTCGGGGGCCTGGCAGGATATAAGCAGAGAAGAACGATGGCGCCGACTGACGCCGCGGCCCTGTACATCGATCAATCGCGGATGTGGCATTTACAGGGCAACGCAAGAGACACCCCCGACACCCCTCCCACTCCACCCCCCACCCCCCACCCCCGTAGTCTGACGGCAACAACGCCGACGGCGCACATTTTCCGCTGAGCAATCTCTCCGGCTGGCGAGGTCGTCCTCACCCGGCGCGGCCCCGTGATTCGTTTTAGAAACGAGATGTCGAGATGAGATATTCGGCAGCAGGCAAACGGCTGGCGAGGCGAGGCGAGGCAGCGCCCCCCCCCACCCCCGACGTGTTGCCCTCCTCCTGGTATCGTGGACGGGGCGCTGGAGAGGAGTCCTCCACAAGGGTGTAGGACCAGAGGAGAGGGGCATGACGGTCATACACACACACACACACACACACACACACACACACACACACACACACACACACACACACACACACACACACACACACACACACACACACACACACACACACACACACACACAAACATTTAAGACTTCATGCGTGTAATTAAGCGTGTAATTCCCATTCCCAGCCCGGCGTGTCTCTCCCGTACCGCGGTAGCCCGCGCGCCAGGCCGGCCCCAGACACATGCCGCATAAAAGGGGTTCCCGCTTCGACGCTCCGGGTTCTTCGGCGAAGGGGCGGCGTGCGCTGCGGCCACCGCCGTTCACAGACAGGGGGGGGGGGGGACGGAGAGAGAGAGAGAGAGGGAGGGGTCTTCCGCGCCTCCCCCTGTCTCAAGTGTGTCTGCGAATGGTAGCATAGCTCGTCCCTCCTCTGGCTGGAGCTGGGCCCAGGGTGAGGGGTTCGGTGGTGGTGTTGGGGGGGGGGGGGGGGGGGGGGGATAGGGTATTAGTGGTTCCCCATGAGCCCTGGCAGATGTCACCTTGGTGAGAACCACATCTACCAGCATGCCTCTCAGAGCGAGCTTTGGCCTGATTGGAGGGTGGGGGGGTGTGGCTGTTCTCTACAGCCGGACTGTAAACATTCAAGATCCGATTGGTTGGGGGTGGATGGGGGGTGGGCGGGCCCCATCTGTCTGTCCCGGCTTCCTGTTCTCGCGGAGGGGCGGGGCTAGCGCCCCCTCACTTCCCGACTCGCTGTTCGGAGACGTTGAATTGCTGCAGGGCGCCGAACAAATCCTCGTACGACACGTCTAGATGGGAGGGCAGAGAGCTGGAGGGAGAGAGAGAGAGACCCGTTAACCTACAGCACAGGCGAGCAGAGAGACCTACGCCTGTATCCCCTGCATCTGCCTGGCCGTACTGTTCGGTGCTCTACTGCCACCTAGTGTTGGAAGAAGACACGGTTCATGTCTTGGCAGTTCTAGGTTAACCATGCTTAGCTAAACAGTAAAACCAAGCCCGGCCTGGGGTCAATGAGCTAATCTGCTCGGATTTACACACCGTGAGATTAGATCCCTTCCACTTAAGGGTGAGAGCCCACACACACATACGCACACAAAAACACTCACACACACACGCACACACGCACGCATATAGGAGGAAAGTCATTGTCATTCTGATCCATCTCCTCAGAGCGATACTCCTCTGCACATAAGAATGACTTACTAAATGCATGAACACACACGCAAACACACACAGGCGCGCGCACACACACACACACACTCACATGAACTCGGTGAGTCGGATCTGCCAGGGGAGGAAGCCCAGGGTGCTGTCCACCGGGCCGAACTTCAGAACCAGGTCTGGGTCCGGGATGTTAGACTTCGACTCTGGAGGGACAGAGCGACCGACAGTTGATCATCATCACAGCAACAGATAACACGACTCTTCTTATTCAGTATGGATGTAGAGATCATCTTCCGGCAATTTTGATCGTTTCAGGCGGCAGTGGTGGATTCTAAATGCCAAATACTAAAGGAATGCGCGCACATCATAGTAGTGCAGGCGCTGGACCAAACATAACATATAAAAACGAAAAAATTGTCCGCACACTGAAATAAGATCTCAAGGTGAGTTTAGTGGTCGTCAGCACAACGTTTCGGCCGTAGAAGCCTCTTCAGGTGCAATACAAGACATGAGTAAGGGCAGGAATAATGGTGCATTCGTTTGTGGTCGGAGGTGGCAAGTCGCAAGTGGCAAAATACCTACCTCCGACCTGTGTGCATTCGAGCTATAGCGAATGATATATGATATGATATTGACGTCAGCCGGCAACTGGGGGCTGAGAAACATATCCGAATTTGTGACGAGGAAGTGCGAGTTCATGTTTCATCGAGCAAGAAGAATCTGTAGCTCAGACAGTCTATACAATAGACAGGCCACTGATCTGACCAACTTATTCTTAGACCGGAAATACAAACAGGAATGGATAGATGCAGCGGCTGACCGTTTTAGCGCTACTACACAAAATGACTGTCTGCAACCCAGAGTCAAACCCCCTCAAGACCAATCTCCACTGTGTTTTACCAAATACTTTGAGTTTGAAAAAACACTGGCATATCATTAGTTCAGACCCCAAACTCAAGTCCCTCTACAAGGAGCCCCCCAGGGTGGTCTTTAAACGCCCACCCAACCTGAGAGATCGGTTGGTTAAGTCCCACGTACCAGAGAGCAAGCACACTTTTCTAGATGAGATTCCAGAAGGAAATGACAAATGTGGTAATTGTGCACAGTGTGGCTACACCACTAAAAGCAAGACGTACACACGCCCACACAGTGGCAAGGAGCTTAGAGTACATGGTGTCATCACATGCACAGTAGTACATCTCATGTCATCCATCTAATCAAATGTCCCTGTGGTCTTGTAGGTAGCACCTCTAGACCTCTTTGCACACGGCTTAGTGAGCACAGGAGCAATGTCAGGTGTGAGGATGAGCGTAATCCAGTGGCAGCTCACTTTAAGAAGGCTGGCCATAACATCTGCTCTCTCATATATGGGCATCCAAAAGGTAAACAGACCCCCTAGGGGTGGTGACCATAAACGGTTACTTCTGCAAAGTGAGACACTACATTTACACCCTGAATACCATGTCTCCATTTGGTCTGAACGAAGATTTTGATATTAAGCCTTTCTTGTAATTCATTCGCTCTGTCAAATATTGTCCTGAGCTAATATTTGTTTCCTACCTACTCCAGTGATACGTTTGTCTGCTCATGTACAGTAACATGTGTTACTAGTAACATGTACAGTAACATCAGTATTGTACTCTTACAATTTACTATTAGGCACTTTACTATTTTAACATGCTATTGACAGACTTGCATTGCAGAGATGAAACGACTCCTACTCACATTCTCTAGAGCCATTCACCTTTCCTTTATGGCATATTAAATGTGTTAAATGTATATTTGCACTTTTGTCTATGTACCCTTTAGGGCTGGTCTACCCCTGATGCACTGACTGTGGATTTATATATACACTGAATGTAGTTGAAGCTTTTACCCTTGACCTGATTGGGAACACACCCACTTCTCCTATGTATTTATACCCCACCCCTTACACATTTCTTGTATTGCACCTGAAGAAGGCTTCTATGGCCGAAACGTTGTTCTGACAACCATTAAACTCACCTTGGGAGCTTATTTCAGTGTGCAGACAATTTTTTTGTTTTCGTGGATTCTAAATGTATCTGAGGGTTGGAGGGGGGTCATCTTCTAACTGTAGTCATTCAAAAGCTGCTTTGCAAACAGAGACGCTGTACCTACTGTAGCTGTCTAAAACCTCTACCTCACTGCACTCGCCTCTGACCAGGACTCGTAGACATGACATATCTCTCTCTCTCTCTCTCCGTCTGTTCGTCTCTCTCTCCGTCTGTCCGTCTCTCTCTCCGTCTGTCCGTCTCTCTCTCCGTCTCCCTCTCCTTCTCTCCCTCCCTCTCTCTCTCTCCCCGTCTGTCCGTCTCTCTCTCCGTCTGTCCGTCTCTCTCTCCGTCTCTCTCTCCGTCTGTCCGTCTCCCTCCCTCTCTCCGTCTGTCTGTCTGTCTGTCTGTCCGTCTCTCTCTCTCTCTCTCTCACTCTGTCTAGCCCTGTGTCTCTACAGATGATGATGAAGATGCCGCAGCAGACCTTTGAGTAGGGCGTCCAGCAGGGAGACGTCGATGTCCGCGGGGCTCCTCTGCCTCTGCTCCACGTCTCGACAGAGCTGCCTGGCCACCTGGACGATGCTGGGCTTGCCGTCCTCCGGGGACAGCACCCGCACCACTGGCTGGCAGCATAACACTGGGGGGGGGAGGGGGGGGGGTTAGACACACACAGACACGCACTAACACACATACACAGCTGTGTGTGTAATCACAAGCGAGCGTGTCAGGGGTGTGTTACTCTAGGCGTCGGTGGGAAACGGTTATAACAGTGTTATAAAGTGTTATAAAGTGTTATAAAGCCTCCTGCTTCAGCAATGTGCTAGACAGCAGATATACACAGACTAAACTGGCCGGCTACACACTCACGCACACACACACACTCACGCACACACACGGGTCTTATCTAAATAGCAACTATAAAGGAAACTACATTCACACAAAAAACTGTTCATCCTATCCCATGATCCCCTCCATACCTCGATCCATTCACTCCACTGCTACACGTGGCCTTGGCGTGTCCACATTTTGTAAAATCAGATCTTCTCTATTTCAAGTTCTACCAGTTCCACAGGTGTAATCTGACGACATGCGGCAGCAGCACTAGTATGTGCATGTGCGGCTGTAGTAGTAGTAGTAGTAGTAGTAGTAGTAGTAATAGTAGTAGATGCACAAGCTGTAGAAGTACTAGTATTAGTAGTAAATAGAAGTAGTAGTACTGTAGTCACCCCCGGGTGAAACTGTTTTTTTTGCTTCCCTCTGGAATATGTAGGGGTGGGACCTATGCCCCACCCCCTCATTGCTCTCTATAAAGCGCATTGTCTTGTCTCTGTGTATGAAATGTGCTATACAAATAAAGTTTGATTTGATTTGATTTAGTAGTAGTAGCTATAGCAGTAGCAGACGTGGTGGAGGCATTGTGGCTCACGTCAGGTATCACTGAAGGAGAGTGTAGGCTAGCCTGGAGGTGTGCATCAGTGTTTCACATCTCTGCTCTCTCCCTCACTCATAAAAGGACAACTGTAGTGTATTGATGCAGATCACTGCCTACACCAGAGTAGAAAGCCCTCTATTAAACCGTGTTAGGCTCGTTCTGTTATGTCCCATCAGTAGAGTTCTGCTGTGTTAAATAAGGAGAGTTCTGTTGTTGACGTTTTAACAGCGTCTCTCGTTCCGTACCTTGGTGGTCGTGCTTGTCCGTTCCGTTGCTGAGCAACTCTACGGAGTACTTAGAACCTTCTGGACCCAGAAGGTCCTGCTGTTGCCTGTAGATCTCCTCCTGGAGGCGCGAACTGTTCCTGCGCAGCACACCTGTGGGAGCAAGAGGTGATTAAACAAGACCGTACGAACACACCGGGTAAAAGTGTTGTATAAAACAGGATGTGCTAAACGGTTCGGTAGGGGCACAACTATTAACGTGCAAAACTAAAAACTGATACGTGCGATCATATCAGCCACCGGAAGCCAGGAAACGAGACAGAAATATCTTTCTCCCCAGACCCGAAAAATGGGTCCTGGCGTGTCAGTTGAGGCTGGGCATCCCAAAAATACCGTAGCTGTTCTGGGCAGAGATGACTGTCCGGTCAGCTGACCGCGGAGAGGAACTAGTGTCTGGCCTGGCCTGCGTACTGCACACTCTCCGGGAGCTTGATTAGATGCTCATCTCTTATGATTAGGCTCGTCTCATGGGTGGGTGGGATTCTCGCTTTTTTTATTCACCTCATTGAGTCCTAAAGTGTGAACACCAACCCACCGGAAGTAATCTGTGGTAAAAAATCAAATAGAACCGTCCTGGGTAGTGAAACGAGAGGCTGGGGGAAGGATTTCACACTGCCTTGAAAAGTTGCCTCAGACGGGTGTGGAACAGTGTAGTTATATAAAGCAACCTACTAGCCAGGAGACTGGTGTACATATGAGCAGAAACATCCTCAGTCCCACCCCTGTGTCCCTGGCAGATGACTGGTTTGAAGCCACATCAGCATGGCAGCATGGTAAATGGACGGCACTTATGTAGCGCTTTTATCCAACGCGCTTTACAATGGCCTCTCATTCACTCATTCACACACACAGTCGCACATCTGTGGTGGCAGCTGGAATGCAGGGTGCTAGCTTGCTCACTGGGAGCAATTTGGGGTCTTTGGTGTCTTGCCCAAAGACATTTCGACATGTGGACGGGAGGAGCCGGGATTCGTTGGACGACCCGCTCTACCTCCTCAGCCACGGCCGCCCCTGGTACTGACGATTACTAGTGCAATCTCTCCGGCGGTCCACTCAAGGTCACCGCTGCAATACATCAAGAATTAGGTGAAGACGATGCCGTGATACAGAGACCTGCCATGACGCAGAGACCTGATTTCAGGGCTATGAATATCACCTAATCCTCTAGGCTACCTAGACTGTGAAGGAAAAAAATATATGATTCTTTCCCTGTATTCAATATCACTTAAAAGCAGTGATAACAGTAGGCTCTGTCATTTGGGAATGCCTGTGGCTCTCTCAGCAGGTATGCAGAAGATAGTGTTACTACACTCAGGTGTGCCTCTTTAGACACACCGGCTCATTGACGCAAATGGCCTGCTCCTCCAAGCAGCGAATCATGTGGCTCCAACTCAATCATAGTCTAAAGCATGTAGATGTCACAGGTTTCACTGCGTTGCTCGTAAGTATCGTTTCCATCCCTCACTCGCCCACACTGGGTTTGATCTCGGGTCCTCTGACTTGCCAACACACAACAGTCTTACGTATGTAAACGCCGCTTTAGCCAGCTACGCCGCCGAAAAGCTAGCGATTCGATGGCGCGGGTGGGCGGTATTTATACTACTGAGGAGTGGGTTTAACCAGGTCAGCTCACTCCACACTCCACGGGGACCCCAGCTGGTCGAGCTGAACCCAACTGGTTATCAAGGTCACGGCACCACCGTCACAGGGTTCACCACATTGCTCGTCGGTATCGCTTCCATCCCTCGCTTGCCCACGCTAGGTTCGATCTCTGGGGCTCGGACTCGCCAACGCACGACTGGCATAAAACTCACTTTAGCCACCGAAAAGCTAGAGATTTGATGGCGCAGGTGGGCTGTATTTGTACTGAGTACTAATCGCACTCGGTTACATAGACATGAAGAGATTTCGTTGTTTGACCAAACATTAGAATGGGCAAGACGCGTGTTCAAAGCAACTTTGACCGTGGTATGATTGTTGGTGCCAGAGATGGTGGTTCTAGCCTCTCAGAGCGCTACCCTCCTGGGATTTTCACTCACTACAGTCTCTAGAGTTTACAGAGAATGGGTCAATAAACAAAAACATCCAGTGAGCTGCAGTTCTGTGGGCGAAAACACCTCGTTAATGAGAGATGTCAGAGGAGAATGGCCAGACTCGTTCAAGCTATTAGAAAGGCCACAAATGCTCACCTAACAGCTGCTGTTTACATCAGCACCTTGTATATGTGACACCCGTCTCAGGTGAGAGGCAGACCCCTGGTAGACAGATGGGATTAGCCAGGTTTCTATAGGAGACGCCTCCAGCCTACTCAGGGTTAACTGATTCAAGAGCCTGCATACGCTGTCACGATATGTTGCATTGCATCAAGATGCTGATATAATGTTACATCTCATCTCATAAACATCTAGCTAGGAACTCGTATAGTAGAGCCTAGGCATACGAGGTCCTCGACTCGTGTCTGGCAAACTAGCTAGTGCTAATGAACGTTACTCGAATGAATCCAAAACAGAAATGGGTCTCTAATGTGAATCTAAATACCATTTACATCACGTTAGCTAGCTAGGTCATGTGGCAGGCAGTAAGTGTTTGCAGCACACGTGACTGAGCTCAACAACACTTCCTGATGATGGATGATAGACTGAATGAAATATTATGAAAGTGAATATGTACATTTGCCATTTACCTTGATTATCGTACACGCTGATATAGGATATACCGACGGCCATGCACCACACGACCAGGTTGGCGATATCTGTATAGCTGGGTTCCTCTTCGGCTATTAGCAAGCCCAAATGAAGAGGGAGCTTCTCCAGAGATTTCCCGTCTGCCCCCCAGCGGTACCGACGACCGGAGCGTTTAGCCGGGACCACCTTCTTGTGGTGGTCCGGGAAGCCGAGGGCGATCGGTACGAGTAGCGCGGCCAGAGCTCGCTTCCACGGCCGGCCGTTCCAGTTCCGAAGGCGGATCCGGAACCAGGTGATGAGCGTCCTGTGGAGGTGGAGGAAGACGTGCAACACCCGCCACACGAACTCGTAGACGAGCGCCATTAAACACGGTTCTTCTATCTCTGAAGAATCTCGAAACAGGGTTATTTATTAGATAGTATAGAGCCGCATTCCAAGGTGTAGTTATAGCAGGCGTTTAGTAATCTACTTCGGAACGAGCCATTTAGTCTACTGCCAACACCTCAGCTCGCCGGCCGCCATCATCCTCCTCCCTCCAACAACCTTTACCCCTTGAACCCGCAGCACTACACGTAGCTCGCTGATTGGACGAGACAGATCTACGGGAGGATCCGCGAGACGGAGGTTCACGGTTTATTTTATTTTACTTTCTTTGTTGCCCTCTAGTGGCAGATTGGGGACAGTGGCTTCTCCCTCCAAGCACCACTTTTTAAAGTGAAAAAACAAAGTACAATCGGATGAATTTCTGTGTTGTTTATTAATCTGTAAAATATAACAGATGATAATCTACTAAACATGCACAAGTAGTCTATAATCTATTATATAATAAGCTAGTTGTAAGCAGTTAGTGTAGGACAGTGTAGGTACGGCCATTGATCGTCCAGTGTTTCTTTACACTACACATAGTTAAGTTCAGACTAGATGATACAAGCGTGTTAAGCCTACTTCTCTTCATAGTCGTAGTATTCTTCGCTGTCCGTCTGTTCGTCCTGGTCCTGAGTTGTGTCATCAGTGTCTTGGACATCAGGCTCCTCCCCCTCACACCTGTCCCTCTCTATCAGGTAGGCTTTCCACCCTGTCCCGCCCCCCAGCGTGCCCACGTCTCCTCTGATTGGCTCCTGGCTGCAGGGCTCATTGGGCAGCTCCACCCCACGGTCCCGCAGGGCCCTCCTCACGCCCTGGAGCTCGCAGGAGCAGTTCCAGGGGTTGCCGTCCAGGTAGAGGCTCCGTAGCCTGGGCAGGAGCCGGGGGGTGGCCCGGGGCAGGGAGGAGAGGCTGTTCCTCCGCAGGTTCAGCACCTGGAGCCTCCGCAGGGACCGGAGCCCCTCTTCCTGGATGGACTGGAGCCGGTTCCCTTTGAGGTCCAGACGAACCAAGCTCTCTGGTAGCCTGCACGGACAGTCAATAGGTCAAGTTTACTTAACATTACATTACATAACAGTCATTTAGCCGGCACTTTTATGCAAAGCGACCTACAATAATTGCAACTTAAGTTATCTGTCATTAATGATAACAAAGAACATAAATACATTATATACAGTTAACTGAAACTTAATAATAAATAAGTGTATTATTGGTATAATACATAATCAAATGCATGTACCCTGTAGGGATGGCCGAGAGCAGGTTCTGCTCCAGAGCCAGGTTGGTGAGATGAACGCTGTTCCTCAGGGCGTTGGCCTCGAAGCTGCGGATGGTGTTGTTCTCCAGGAAGAGGTGCCTCAGCTGCTTCAGGCCCGACAGCTGCTGCTGGGTCACCTCCTGCAGGAGGTTCTGCCTGCAGTCCAGCCTCTCCAGCCTGGGGCTCAGCCTGCTGGGCAGCGCCCTCAGCTGGTTCCCCGCCACCTCCAGCCCGGCCAGGCTGGGCAGCCGCAGGCCGCCGTCCACCGACGCCAGGCGGTTGTGCGGCAGGGCGAGCGAGGAGAGGTTGCGCAGCTGGGCCATCTCCCGGCTCCGCAGGGCGCGCACCTGGTTCCGGCCCAGGTCCAGGAGGCGGAGGGAGGCGGGGAGGTCGTGGGGGACGCGGGGCAGCAGGTTCCCCTGTAGGTTGAGGCTCAGCAGCGACCTGAGCGGCGAGAAGAAGGCGGAGGGGAAGGACTGGATCCGGTTGTCGGCCAGACTGAGCAGGCCGAGCTGGGGGAGCCGGAGGGAGCCCTGGACCGTCTCGATCCGGTTCCCCTCCAGGAGCAGCGTGTCCAGGCGGACCAGGGCGGCCAGGGCGCCGGCCCTCAGGGAGGACAGGTGGTTGTGGCGCAGGTCCAGGAGCCGCAGGCGCCTCAGGCCCTCCAGGGCCGCCTCCCCCAGGCCCTGCAGGCGGTTGTGGCCCAAGAGGAGGCTCTCCAGGCTGGGCGGCAGGCCGCGGGGGAGCTGACGCAGCTTGTTCTTCTGCAGGTCCAGAGTCCTCAGCTGCCCGTGAGCCCTGAGCCAGCCGGCCTCCACCCCCTCCACCCCGCAGGAAGACAGGACCACTTCCTCAAGGCCACCCAGGCTGGACAGGTCTCTGCCCTGCGACATGCACATGCACACACACACACACACACACACACAGCATGAGACACTAAAAGATATAGGGTCTAATTGTCATAGAAATACTCTTATATAGCAACTTAAATAGCATTGCTTTCGATTACAGAATATATATATTATACCCAGATGATACTGTACACGCCCAAAGAAATTATATAATTTCTTTGGACATGTATCATCTGGGTATAATTCAGTAATCTAATCAAAAAGGTCAAATTAAAAAAAGCTGTAGTTAGTCCACAGTTCTCCTACCTTCAGCTCCTTGATGTGGTTGTACGCCAGGTTGAGTCTCCTGGTGTCCCTGGGAATCCCGCTGGGTACGGCCTGCACCCTGAAACACTGCACCGACCAGACCTCCTGGTCACACACACACTTCTTAGGACAGACGCCGCTGCAGGAGCCAGGGGGAGGAAGGAGCAGCGCGCTGACCAGCAGGAGCCAGAGGAACCTCATCGCTACCCAGCTATAACCTCTTAATTGGACATTTTGGTGAAAGAGCGTCTCTCTCTCTCCTACTCTGAGCCTTATATACCCCGGTCAGGGCCGGGCGGGTGGGGAGAGAGAGGGGCTTTCTCTGCTTCATTTGGAACAATGGAGGAGATGTTTATCTTGGGTTAAAAAACAACATTTGACACAGATAAGGAACCTTCACACACAGTTGCAGATAACCTCTCTGTTTGGGGACGTGAGAAACTTGCTGATAAACAATTTACAACCCATTCAGTTAAGACAAATGCTATTTCCTATTGAAATTCTCTGACACTTAGGCTAAGCTCTGTGAAGGAGTGGCTTGGTTTGAAGCTAAACCAACCAACCAACCCTCTGTGTCGACAAGATTAACCATTTTATAATAAGTAAAATATATCTTCTAAGCTGACTCTTGGCTTTGTTTGTTGCTTGAGGAATTGTTCAGGTCAGACATATTAAATAGAAGGCATGAAGGCATAATCTTTATGATCATTAATGTGTAAGATTACTATCACTAACTGTAGGCTATACCCACGATGAAGCCAATACAATAGCTGAAACAGCCATAGCACATTATTATTGGCTGTTTGGTGGGTAAGAAAAGAAACCCCTCTGAGAAAAGAAATCGATTCAAATCAGAGGGGAAAGTCAACATAAGAATGGGACAGGAGATGATGCCAAATAAAGATACAGAATGGCAGTGAGTGGCAGGAAAGAGTTGGAGGGTCCATGGATGTAGGGAGGGTCCTATTAATAACCTGCTTCGCCGGTTCTCAACAAGATCTCAATACAAGGCATCTACTATCTCTGTACTCGACTGTTTTCCCTCAGCTGTGTGGCAGACGAGTGTAGTCGATCCACAGCTCAGATCCGTATCCGATTTCGGATTTCCTGGTATGATAGCCCTGTGTGTAGGAAGCTGAACAAATATTTAGCAGAATAATTGCGGGTTTCGGATGTTTAGGGGCGTTAACGTTATTGCGACTGATTAAATCAACGTGGGCGTTCGGAATTACAAAGTCTTTATTTCTAGATAGCTAGCTAATCGGCTAAGCTAGCTAACGTTAGCTAGCATCAGTCTTTAGCCCCTGCCAAGCCTTCAAATGTCTGCTTCGGCCGGCTGTGGCTCTCCTTCTACCCAAGGCACGGCCCTCGTCGGTCCCGGTACCGGGATGTCTATGTTCCGGTGGCTGGAGGTGCTGGAGAAGGAGTTCGACAAGGCGTTCGTCGATGTGGATCTTCTACTCGGAGAGATCGACCCGGACCAGGCGGACATCACATACGAGGGTCGCCAGAAGATGACCAGCCTGAGCTCCTGTTTTGCCCAGCTCTGCCACAAAGCTCAGACGATATTCCAGCTCAACCACAAGCTAGAGGTGAGAGTCTTGCTTGTTTGTTGCCATCTGTCAAGAAGGTTGGCAAGGATGTGCTTGGTGCTCCGATGACACACGTTATGCCTGGGCCTGATTGACAGGTTGTGGGTATGGGAGCTAGCAAGCTGGATGGGGTTGTAATCCCATACAACAACATCCGTGTTTTGTTGTCTCGGAGTCTGCTTTCAGCCTTTAGGTGACAACCTGACAAAACATACACTGATTCACTAAATAGTTACACACTTACCCCCCCAACCGTGCTATTATTTTCAATGGAACCTGAGTTGAGAGGGGAACATAATTAGCTCAGTTGATCCTGGCTGAGATAGCAGTGAGTCTTGTTTGACGAGGGAAGAGTGTTAGTTTACTCAGCAAACACACCTTCCCCGAAGTGCGGAGTCAGAAAGCGATCAGGCCTATAAGAGCTCTTGTTACTGCCAGCCAATCGCTACTCAGCTGGATCCTCCTGATCATCCAGCCAGACCAGCTGGGGGGGGGGCCTGCTGATGTCACGGTCTGTCTCGGCTCGGTCTTCACCACCCAGCACGGCCGTCTGGTCTGACCGCTCGCCTGGGGTTGCTGGAGTCAGACTATTCCGATCCAAACCTGTGGAATATCAGGGAAGGCTGCTGCCTAGATTTGTAGAATAGCACGGTCATTGTTAGGCGCTAGATAACTCTAGAGACTATAAGCCAGATAAGTGTCCACTGTTTTTACTGAGACACGTCCAGGCCCCAGTGCAGCAGCTGTTGTGTAAAGATGCCCTCCACCCACCAGCATTGGAATGAGTTTACGGTTGAACATGACATGAGGATGACACACACACACACACACACACACACACACACACACACACACACACACACACACACACACACACACACACACACAGATGTTGATGGGAAGTGATGTGTGTCGCCAGGTGAACTCTGTCCCCATAGTTGTGTGGTCTGGTAGTATTTCACCATCAAGGCATCATCCAGAGTCTGCGTTAGTCAGACCTGGGCGGAAATTCTATTCGAAATCTTTCCCAATACTTGTGTGTGCTTAGATTGCACTTGCCTGGCACAATGGAACCAATAAACTAGTAGTCCCAATGATTTGCACGTTTTGGTGGCTGAGCTTGGAGGATGGCTGGGTTGTTGGTGGTGGACAGATCAGCTGCTGGGAGACAGAGGTGGCTGTCACTGATTTGCCAGGCTTCCCTCTCCTCTCCTCCTCCACCCTCTTCCCAGGAGAGAGGCCACTAGTTCCCCCTCTGCATGGTTTTCGAAAGATAGGCGTCACTCAATTAACAAGCACACATAACAGGGGAAGAAGGACAGACCCATGTGCCCTGGACAAAGAGATGGGAGTTGAGACGGACACAATGCTTATGTCAGCTTACAGGAAGTAAGCCGACACCACCGCACCGGCATAAATGGGAACACATTCCTCCCCCAGGAGCCGGTGGAGAACAGGCTCGGCCTAGCTTTCTCTCTTTCTCCCCCACCTCTGCTACTGCTGGCTAGAAAAGCATAATGTTTGATCTAAATTGCAGCCCTGTGGGGAGTTGAATGGAGGCGTCATGACAAGATTGATCTGCGTGGCCTCTGTGTGTGTGTGTGTGTGTGTGTGTGTGTGTGGGGGGGGGGGGGGGGGACTTATAGTTCCTACATAGTTCAAGTAGTGGAAGGAGGAGAACATGTTTCTGTTGTTCCGAGACTCTATTAAGAGGGGGAGAGATTGTTTGACTAAAGTAGTAGCCCAAGCCTACATTGGCAGCACATTTGGATCAATACACGGAGGATCGGTGTGCGTCCCAATGTCCTTGTCTACATCACTATGAAAGACAAACGTGGAAATGAAGGCAAGGGGTCCACGGTCAGGGTTTTTCCTGGCTCAGGATAGGTCTTTGGGGTGTGATGCGCACACAATTTTTTATATTCTTCGTTGTCTGACTGAGCTCACTTTTCACAATCGTGGGAATGTTTCACAAAATGGATAGCCAAAATGTTTTAAGATACTGATAACCTGTCTATTAATTATCTCCATTACTAGTCCAAACCATGGACAATGCAAGAAAGAGGAATGGGCTGCACTTGAAAAAAGCTATCAAACACATTTGGAGAGGATTTCAATTGCTATTTTTATTATTATTATTAATTTTTAGCATTTTGGAACTGGTGATTTTCCTTTGGCTCTGGCTAAAATCTCTTTGGGTGGCGCCAAAAAATCCTCTTTGCAGGAAAAACAGAAGGTTGGTTGTGATTGGCTATTGCCAGGGCCAGTGGTAGGCCTGTGCTGGCAGAAAGGAGGAGGAGAGAGGAGAAGGAGAAGGGTGTGGTAGACTTGGTGTAGGCCACTGGTTAGAACATCTGACCAGAGGCCGAATGGTCGCTGGTTTGAGTTCCGAGCCGGGCCGGGACCTCAACCGGTGTCCGGAGGGCTGCTGGGTGAGCTCCCATTAATAAATGCCTACCGCCGTTGTGCCCTTGAGCAAAGCACTTAACCCCAACGCTAGCTCATAACATCCAGGGGCGCTGCTCACTCTGGCTGACCCTGACTCAACCTCGGAGGGGACAGCGGAGAGGACGAATATCAGTTGTTCAAGTGACATATAAAGTCATTGCAAAAAGGAGGAGAAGGCAAAGGAGGATGTGTTGTAACTCTCTAGCCCTCCCTCCCTCCCCCCTCTCCTGTAAGAGTTACAGGGCTTGGTTGGTGTAATAGGAAGTAAGAGGCCGGAAGGAGTGTCTCCCGTGTTGACCGCACTACCTTATCTGCGTGTTCAAGATGGTGAAACTCGCGGGCGAGATTTGAGGGGGAGGGTCACGGCATCCGAGGCGGTCTCACGTCGGGCAAAAGTAACATGCAACAGGGCGGCTGCTTGGTGCAGTCAGTGAGGAGTTATTGACCCCTCTCTCTCTCTCTCTCTCTCTCTCTCTCTCTCCCTCTCTCTCTCCTTCTCCCTCTCTCTCTCTCTGTCTCTCTTTGTCTGTCACACTCCCTCTCTCTCTACCTCTCTCTCTCTCCCCTCTCTCTCCCTCCCTCTCTCTCCTTCCCTCTCTCTCTCTCCCTTTCTCCCTCTCTCTCTCTCCCTCTCTCTCTCTCTCTCTCTCTCTCCGTCTCTCTCTGTCTGTGTCACACTCCTTCTCTCTCTCTCTCTCTCCCTCTCTCTCTCTCTCTCCAGGCCCAGTTGGTGGACCTGCGGTCAGAGCTGACGGACGTCCAGGCCGAGCGGACGGTGGTGGAGAGGGAGGTGCACGACCAGCTCCTGCAGCTGCACACGCTCCAGCTGCAGCTCCACGGCAAGGCCGGCCAGACAGAGGACTCGGACTCCATCAAGGACAGGATGGTGGGCACACACATGCATGCACACACACACACACACACACGCATGCACACACACACACGCACGCGCACGCACGCACACACACACACACACACACACACACACACACACTGTCACACATGCACACACTGTCACACACTGTCACACACAGCCACACACACACACACACACACACACACATATGCAGACGCACACACTGATTGTTCAAGCACACAATATACTGTAACACACACACACACATACACAGATCACAGTAATCTAATTTACCGGTATATAGTTCATTAGATGCTTAGGATATGTTGGGATTCTGCCTCTCTAATCTGATACTGCTGCCTCTCACCATCACCAATACTCATCCCTCTGCCCCTCTACCCACAATGCTTGGCTCTGATATGACCCCTGACCTCTCTCTTCTTCCTCCTCTTCACCTTAAGCCTGTCCCCACAGTGGACGAGATGGTAAGTGTGTGTGTTAGTTTGTGTACTGTACATGTGTTTGTATGCACTCGCCCGCATATGTATTTAATGCATCTATCATATCTGTCTGTCACGCTTGTCTTGTCTAAAAACTCTGCCCTTGCTGAAAAGTCCCTCATCAGCAACAGAGCATTGCTTTGAACGCATCTACAGCTTAACCCACAGGTGGCCTTCATGTGTGTTATTGTGGATGTTAGCCTCCCCTGTTAAAGGAGTAATTTGGTATTTAGCATCATCAGCATCAAGGTTTGACACCCTTTGCATGTTAGTGCTCATTGCTCACGCCACAGATATGTACACAATGCCCATAAAGACTATTATTAGACTGTATATATCCATATATAATAATAATAATCATTATCATCATATAATCCATTATGATTAGTTGATGGTTCTCTAGCAATATCTCTAACACTGAGCACTAATATCTCAAGAGTGCAAAGTCTGTCAAATTTTGTATTTGGAATGTTGTATATGGTTGTAAATAACCTTATAAAAGGGGTTATGATGTTAAATACCGAACTACTCCTTTAATGTGTTGTAGTTGTGTTATGTATTCGTAGTTGTGTGTGTTCTTTTGATACTGCTCTCTCTCTATTGCCTTGACCATGAACTGGTCTGTTAGCTGGCCTGTTAGCTAGTCTGTTAGCTGGCCCGTTAGCTGGCCTGTTAGCTGGCCGGTTAGCTGGCCCGTTAGCTGGTCTGTTAGCTGGTCTGTTAGCTGGTCTGTTAGCTGGTCTGTTAGCTGGTATGTTAGCTGGGCTGTTAGCTGGGCTGTTAGCTGGGCTGTTAGCTGGTATGTTAGCTGGGCTGTTAGCTGGCCCATTAGCTGGCTTGTTAGCTGACCTGTTAGCTGACCCGTTAGCTGACCCGTTAGCTGGGCCTTTTGGTTTCTTAAAAGTTTTTTTGGCAGGCTGTGTAATGGGAGGAGCTGTGCTTTGAGAAAAGGTGTGTTCTTGCTGTCCCTCTACACTAAAAAAAAAAATCTCCCACAAGACGGCAGTAGAGTTAGCCTTGTGGATCAGTTTTAAGAGGGGGAGAGATTCTTTGACTTAGGACGGAGATCAAGTGCTCAGTTGTAATACCTCCAAGAGGGGACCTAATTTCAAGCAGTAGACTGAACTTGCGTGACGATTCCGGTGCCCCTCTGTATATTATTTGTTTACATGACCGTGTTTAATGAAAGCTGTGGAAGGGAGGACAAGGTTTCCCCTTCAGAGTACTCGTGGTAGTAGTATTACAGAGTTCCTTGTGTAAATTGATCTTTTTTTGGCCCAGTCTGTGACTCTGCGTAGCTCTGAGCATAGCTCTGTGCATAGTGGGCCCACCCAGACCCAGTTTGTGATGTAAAATGACACGGTCTGGCGTCGGTGTTTAGACTTTCTATCCTATCTCTGACTGATGAGAGCAGACAGACCCTAAGGTCAGGACCAAACTCTCAGGCATCTCTCTCTCTCTCTCTCTCTCTCTCTCTCTCGCACTCTCTCGCTCTCTCTCTCTCTACCCAGAAGAGTGACACCATGGCTGGAACTAGGAACTCTGTAGAATTCTGACTCATCTATTTCTGTGTCCCTGTTTGTGTGTGTGTGCGTGTGTGTGTCAGGAGCGGGAGCTGGAGGCCAGCAAAAAGGAGAAGGTTCGGGAGTTGAAGCTGGACGCAGAAGTGAAGCTGCATAAGAAGGAGAATGAGGCCCTCCGCAGGCACATCGCGGTACTGCAGGCCGAGGTCTACGGGGCCAGACTGGCAGCCAAGTACCTGGACAAGGAGCTGGCTGGGAGGTAGGGGGGGGGGGGTAACCTTCACTGTTCAATGGTTGTCTTCCGGTCTAGAGCCCGCCTCCTCCAAAACTGGATCCAGTTCCCTGAATTTAGTTCTGGGGCTGTTGGAGCAGGGCCGCCTCTTCTCCAGTGTCTTCCTGATGCTGATTGGCTGAAACGCTGTGTCCGTCTCCAGGGTCCAGCAGATCCAGCTGCTGGGGCGTGACATGAAAGGCCCCGCCCACGATAAGCTGTGGAACCAGTTGGAGGCCGAGATCCACCTGCATCGTCACAAGACGGTCATCCGGGCCTGCAGGGGGCGCAACGACCCCAAGAAACCCCTCCCCTCTCCCGTGGGACACGTGAGTAGACTCACACAGTAGAAACACACAGTAGAAACCCCTTACTTACTCCCATAGGATTCATTGACAAGTTGTTTTTGTCATTGGTGTGTGTGTGTGTGTGTGTGTGTGTTATTGTAAGTCGCGTTGGATAAAAGCGCTGTAATGTAATGTAATGTGTGTGTGTGTGTGTGTGTGTGTGTGTGTTGTACCCCAGGAAACAGACAGTCTAAAGAAGAGCCAGGGAGTTGGTCCCATCAGGAAGGTGGTCCTAGCCAAGGAAGACCACGAGGGTCTGGGCATCTCCATCACGGTAACATCCACCCCCAACCTCAAAAGCATGCGTGTGTACTTTTGTTTATTTGTTTGTTTGTTTGTTTATGAGCCTTTTGTGTTTTCCAGGGAGGTAAGGAGCACGGCGTGCCCATCCTGATCTCGGAGATCCACCCGACCCAGCCGGCGGAGCGTTGCGGCGGTCTGCACGTGGGCGACGCCATCCTGGCCGTCAACAGCATCAACCTGAGGGACGCCAAGCACAAGGAGGCCGTCACCATCCTCTCCCAGCAGGTCACACACACTCGCACACACGCGCCATCATCATCATCATCATCAAATCCAAGGGCTTGAGTACCGCATGCATGTCGATTAACGTGTGTTAACGCGCGCGTTCGTCCAGAGGGGAGAGATCGAGTTCGAGGTGGTGTACGTGGCGCCGGAGGTGGACTCCGACGACGAGAACGTGGAGTACGAGGACGAGAGCGGCCACCGCTACCGCCTCTACCTCGACCAGCTGGAGGAGGGCTCCGCCCCCGCGTCCGCCAACGGCGCCGCCGACCCCGCTGGACTGCAGGGTACGTCACGGACGACCTCGTCTGACCCTGACCTGACCTCAGAACCCCGAGCCCTGACCCTAACTCAAACTCCTGACCCTTTAACCCTAAGCCTGCTGCTCTGCGAATCGAGATCTCTATGAACTAATATGATCACCTGTGATGTACGTACAGTAGATGACCACATTTAATACTTCACACCTACTTTACCTACTGAGACTATTGGTGCGGAAATTAATATTCGCCTCCCGTTCATTTCTATGCGAGCCGGCGAAGAGGTGAATAAAACATTCGCGCATAAATTTGCATCGTTCCCTCGCGTGGAGTTCAACTTTGGTGATGAATTTTGCCCGCGTGTGACCGTACCTCATAACATCTCTCTCTCTCTCTCTCTCTCTCACTCCCCCCCTCCCCCGTAGCCCTGGAGAAGCTGGCGGTGAGCGAGGCCCCGGAGAACGGAGACACGGGTGTGTCCAGCGAGACGCCCTCCGAGGAGACCCCCTCCCGGGCCGCCCCCTCCTCCGACAGTTCCTCCTAGAGGCCCCGGGGTGGGGGTGGGGGGGGGGACGGGCGCGGAGGGAGGGACAGAAGACGAGAGGAGGGAGAGACAGAGGGAGAGATGGAGGGGAGGAGATCGGAGCTAGTGTCAGCTTCATCGCAGTGAGGGGGAGGAGGAGGAGGAGCATAAAAGACTGAACTGTGTGCTTGTCTTGTTTTTGTATCATACTGTCAGAAAAGAAAGAAAGAGAGAGAGAGTGAGAGAGAGACTGGACTGGATTGGACTGGACTGTCTTCTTGTCCACTGACGTTGGAGGACATGTGGAGACTGTTGTCATCCGGCCAACACGGAGGAGTTCCGTTGACGTCACAGCGGGGTGTCGCTACCAGAAGAGGAGGCCACCGGTCGGTTAAAAGTATTTGGGCCTCGAGTCCGGAGGAGGCGTGTGGTTGGCCGGTGTATTTCTCTTGTGTATTTCTCTGTTCTCCGTCTGCCCTACGCTACACTGTCGTGCAGCAGGTGGACCGGACCAGACCTGTGGGTGGACCTCTAGCCGTCTAAAGAAGCGCCCGAGGAGAGATGTGTGCCTGTATATTATAAACATGTCTGTCTCCTCCAGATCCAATATGGCCGAACTCAAACCTGTATGTTCACCTGCTAGCCATAACGACTTCCCGAGTTCTCCTGTAGGACAGAGTAGAGACAGAGGCCCTGCTGAGTTCTACTGCAAAAGGACACACTAGAGACCTTTAGAGTTCCAAATGGGAGGACGCGCCATGCAGTATGTCTGTAGTATTAGTGGTATCATCATGGTGTCACAACAGCCAGGGTTCAGAGGGCACGCAGAGATGTATTACATGGGCTCAGCTGTCCTAGTGTGGAGATACGCGTGTCCCCATCCTATCTTAAGCTTTGATCTGAACACTGTCACACCTACCCCCTCACCCGCAGTATGTGTTGCCTTGATAAGTGCCATCTGTGTTACTGTCCTACCGAGAGCTTAGCCAGTCGGCCATGTTGACCCAGTCGAGTGCCCCGACGATGCAGCGGTAAATTTGTCCTGTCCGCCCGGCAGAGGAAGTTGAAGGGTTCGGGAGGAGGGGGGCGGGGTCAGATTCGGAGCCAGGCCTAATCCCTCGGTCTCATCACATGTAAAGGGGTAGTAGAACTCTAGTGGCCTCTAATAGAAGAAGTGCAATATCTATCATATATTTATATTCCCCTTAAAACAAGAGCTTTCATGGTTCCCTTCTAACCCATATGACATATTTAGATTTAGTGATGTTTCTGTTCGTCTCTGGGTGGCGGGGTATTCTTCCCTCTCCACTGGCTCATCCAAAGATGGCCGACCTCTCTCTGTCAGGCGAGCTGCTAGTCCATGCAGACGGGGGTGTCCGGCTTCATTGTGTGCGATTCCTAGCAGAACCAAATGATCTGTAAAAGAGATTCTATTGGAAGAGAAGACGCCGAGCAATAACACTCGCTTACCAGCCTGTCTTGTCTTGTCTGTATGCACTACAACTCCCAAGACTCTCCACAGACTTATCACCAGAGAGATGATAGAAACCTGTATATAAACTATATAACTGTATATTGCCGTTTTCAACATGGAAGCCAACGTGTTTATGTGAATTCTGTTGTACACTGATAGTAGTTGGCTCCTGCGCTCTCCTGGGAGTCTGGAGCTGAGGGATGATCCCCTGGTGACAATCTGACTGTAGCCCCTAGTTGCTGACCGTTATCCTCCTGTTACACACACACACACACACACACACACACACACACACACACACACACAGAGAGCTACTAATCTGTATGGGAGACGTTGCAGTGATGCTGGAATGATGCAGGGTCTGAGCAGAGGTTTATGAGTTACCGCTTGTTTTTTTTATTGAATGGAAATGCTGTTTATTGAGCGTTTATCCCTTCAAACAGCCCCTGCTAGCGCTGCATGTCCCACTTAGAGAGCCTGGTCATAGCCACGTCCTGGGCTCGTAGAGAGGTCTTGGACTTCCACACCGGTTAACCCCCAGACTTATTTTCTGATGGTTTGTTGTTTTATCCCTCCTTAACATCGTTTCAGTCCTCAAGACGTGTTTCTGAACTCTTGGATGATTTCGTATTAAATGTCTTCAACCTGATAGTTACTCTATACAGTAATGAAAACTTTGAATAAATGTAAATGTATTTGCCCAATGTGGTCAGTGTTGTGTCTTATTCTAACCTCTTTGTATAAAAGTGACTGTTCAGAGATGTTTTTGTGAGCTTTCCGTTTTCTGACAGGAACTGGGGATTGACAGCTGATTTTCTGCACTGACCATCCTCTGTTAAAGACTAAATAGTCTGTAATCTTCCTTGTCATATTAGTAGTAGAGAATGAGGATCTCTTTTCAGTAGTCCAGTAGATAACAATTGTTTTTGTGAGAGTTTAAGAATTTAGAGGAATTGAAAGCTATGATTAAAAATGGGCTACGCAAAAGCAAAAATATTCACATAGGTTCAGTGTGAAAAAGTACAGTATGACAACTTTTTGAGTCAACTCAAAAGTGAACTATACTAGACTACTAGACCACTGGGGGGCGCTATTATCTACCCATTCCATGCCAGGTGGTCAAAGTACTCATTGCATATCATAGCTACTTATTACTACAATTATAGGACCTAAAATAATATACGTTTTGAGCAGAATACCTATTTTCTTCCACAAAGAAAAATCCATTAAGCCGGAGGAGCAAAGATCACCTTAGATTTTCACTGCACTTTTGTGTTTTGCTTCGGATATCCTTCCACCTGGTTAGTATGGATCTGGGTGGGACAAGCGGGGGTCTCAGAGACCAGGAGGACACGGCGCTGGAGGACATCCTGAGGCGCTGCGTCGGCAGGAGGAGACATGAGCGGAATGTGAGCGGGAGAGGCCCGGGGGGACCAGGAGCACGGACCGGCGCCGCCAAGATGCTCTCATGGTCGTTAAGCTGCCCCGAGGAGGAAGACTCTAGTGAGGTGTTAAACAGAGATCTGCTGCTGCTGTGTGAGCAGACTGGAACTCTCTCTCTCTCTCACACACACACACACACACACACACACACACACACACACACACACACACACGTATTCTCTGATGCATTTACACACTCTCCAGAGCAGCAGGACTGGTCGTCGCAGCAAGTGATTCTGGTGAGAATCAGCTGCTTCACCACTGCTGACACCAAACTGTCACATTCCAACACACAGGCTGGCAGCGGGGGCTGTGTGTGTGTGTGTGTGTGAGAGAGAGTGTGTGAATGGAGAGGTGTGTGTGTGTGTGTGAATGGAGAAGTGGCACGTGATTTCCCCTCTGGTGTCTGGTGTCTAGAGCCCAGAGTCTAGACTCCACAAACACACACAGTCCTTTCTCCTGTCGGTCTAGGATGAGTTAGTTCTACAATGTTTCTGTCACCTAGATTCTAACACACACACATATACGCTTTCCTGAGGACATCCCATAAAATGTAGGGGGTTTGAGGGCAGGAGAAAGGGGGTAGGTTTAAGATTGGGGGGTTTGATTTGGAATGCAGCATGCGTTCTGGCACGCACGCACGCACACACGGAAGAGACCTTGACAGGCAAGGGGTCACCTGCTGCTGTTTGTAGGTTTTTATTGAAGGCTCAGCTTTCAGGCAACAGTACACAAATACACACACTCCTCTCCACACACCCCCCCCCCCCCCGTCAGCGGTCAGAGCAGTAAAAGAACACTTTCACTAATCAAGTCAAAAGCGTGATTCCTTCTCGGAGGGAGGGGGGGCAAACACATACGGGGGGGCGTGTGAATAAGAGGATTTTTTTTGGCAAATATCAGACACATTCACACAAAATCACCCCCTATTCCCAGTCAGTCAGAAACAACCCAGAGGTATTTGACAGAAGTGGAGAGTCGCGGTGTCGCTGCAGTAGAGCGCCGTCTGTCGGAGAGCAGCAGCGGGCGACTCGGCCAGCCGGACGCTCGGAACAGCGGAGACCATGGAGGTATAGGCGGAGACCATGGAGGTATAGGCGGAGACCGCCTCTCTCCCGCCCGGCGGACCGCTCTACACTCGCTCACTCGTCGTCTACACAAGAGCAGGCCCGGCGACGAGCCACACAGTAGCTGTACCGTTTCACATGGCTGAGATTCGACACCCCCCCCCTGTTTATAAACAGACTTTTACAGCAGATAGGGGGCGCTCTCCCATATCGAGACCTGGCCGGTCTCGACTGAACAAAAAAAAGCAGCTTCGGACACGGACGAGTCTCGGTCCGGTTCGCTCCCTGAATCCCGCCGATCTGATAATCACACGACGGACCGCGGCGCAGAGACGGGGGTCGGGGTCGGTTGCACCAGGAAGTGATTTGAAAATGTTTCTCTCGCCCAGTCATTGGCTCTCTGGCGACACTGACCGATGAGCCTCAGGACTCTGATACAGAGATGAGATAGAGACAGAGAAATGTACAGAGAGACAGATGGAGGGAGAGAGAAGACAGCATAAAACAGACTGATTCAGAGAGAGAGAGAGAAAGAGAGAGCGACAGAGAGATGCAGCCGTCTGCACTGTGGCCACCTGTGATGGCTGTGACAAAGGCCTGATTGTGGCCGACCCCATACAGGGACACACAGAGTCTTTCAGCCTCCCTCCCTCCCTCCTTCCCTCCCTCCCTCCCTCCGTCCGTCCATCCCGTCCTCTGTTCCCCAGGCCGTCTGACTCTGTCCTCAGCCTCAGTCCTCCGCTAAGCGCCCCAGTCCTGGAGGGAAGCCCGCCGAGGACACACACACACACACACACACACACACACACACACACACACACACACACACACACACCAGCCTCTCAGAAACTAACACAGTATCACAGTATCACCCACTTCACAAGTGGGGAGGGGCTCTGGTCTGTATAAACAAGCTCTCTCTGTTTAGAGTTCAATATTAATCCCCCCCCCCCCCCCCCCCACCACCGTCCAAAAGAGCAGTCACATTAAAAGTATAGGAGGCGCAGACACGGCAGGTCCGTCGACGAAACGTCCCGTCGCGCCGTCCTCGTTCACAGCAGTCACCCTCTCCCCCCCTCCCGCCCGCCTGACCCGCAGAGAGGAAGTACCGGCCTGAAATACGTCACAAAACGCGGCCTGAGACAGAACATGGGAGCGGCTTCTACGGGATTCCTGAATTTGTGAATTGATGACGTCTTTATTGATGACGTCTTTAAAGGTTTCCTGCTATTTCCGAGGAGGGGCGTCGCCGGTTCTCGGGCCGAGGTCGGGCTGATATTCCCGCTGCAGAACCGGTCACGGTTGGATGGGTCGTCTGATTTCAAAATAGTTCGCCCAGCCCCGACGTGTAGATCCCAGATCCTCCGATCCAAGTGAGTCTCGTGGACGCCGGACGGCGTGGGTTGTCGAGTGTCAGGTCCCTCCACAGCCGCCTTCGGGGTCGGGTCTGTGTAGGCGTGGGTCGGGGTTGGAGGCCGGGGCCGGGCCAGCCCTGACGCAGTCCCTGGGGCTGGAGTAGCTCTCCTGGACCGCAGGCTTGGCCTGGGGCCTCTGGTAGTCCGAACAGCCCCTACTCTGGCCCTTGGCCTGGCTCACCTTGGGGCAGTCGTACACCCCCTCCGCGTGGCGCTCGCCCCTGTCTGCTTTCGCCTGGGGGGCCTGG
Source organism: Borostomias antarcticus (assembly GCF_949987555.1). NCBI lineage: Eukaryota > Metazoa > Chordata > Actinopteri > Stomiiformes > Stomiidae > Borostomias > Borostomias antarcticus. Next base: position 13,384,702 of record NC_140252.1, read on the forward strand.
TACCCTCCCGCTAACCCCCCGACCCCCGGCTTCCTGTAGCTCCCGCCCTCGGAGGCCTTGTGGGAGGGGCTCTTGCTAAGCACCGCCCCAGGCACGCTGTAAGGGTCGGACAGGAAGCTGACGTCACTGCGGAAGGCGTGGCGCTCGATGATGGGCGTGGCGTATTCCGGCTCCTGGTTGGTCAGCGGCAGGGCATACTGATTGGCCGTGTGCAGGTAGTCGTAGTGGGTCGCCGGGTCGTTACCGTCGTCCCTGGCGACGTCCGTATCCATGGGCCGGAAGGTGGAGCCCTTCCTGGATACGGTTCCCATGCCGATCATCAGGGGCTGCTGGTACTCTGGAGGACAGGAGCACAGAAAACACGTTAAGACTGTGTGTGTGTGTGTGTGTGTGTGTGTGTGTGTGTGTGTGTGTGTGTGTGTGTGTGTGCGTGTGTGTGTGCGTGTGTGTGTGCGTGGCTGTGTGCGTGGCTGTGTGCGTGGCTGTGTGCGTGGCTGTGTGCGTGGCTGTGTGCGTGGCTGTGTGCGTGCCCTGACCTGCCATGGTGCTGGTGACCAGATCTAGTTTGTGCATGGGGTCCTGGTCAGAGCTGTAACTGATGGTGAACTCTGTAGATTGTTGTCTGGTGCAGGGCTGCTTCATCTGCTTCCAACATCCTGGGACCACACAGGAGGAAAGGGGTTAACTATGTACTGTAGCAGTGAAAGGGTTAACCATGCCCTGTAGCAGTGAAAGGGTTAACTATGCACTGTAGCAGTGAAAGGGTTAACTATGCACTGTAGCAGTGAAAGGGTTAACTATGCACTGTAGCAGTGAAAGGGTTAACTATGTACTGTAGCAGTGACTATGTACTGTAGCAGTGAATGGGTTAACTATAGCAGTGAATGGGTTAACTGTAGCAGTGACGGGGTTAACTATAGCAGTGAATGGGTTAACTAAAGCAGTGAAGGGGTTAACTATAGCAGTGAATGGGTTAACTAAAGCAAGGAAGGGGTTAACTGTACAGAGGGAAAGAAACTGTTAAGCTTAGCAGACAGTCTTAACCATAGGACTCTTAACCATGGAGACAAGACAGGAGATCAACCCTGCATTAGACAGACAGACACATAAAGGGGACTGAGAGGTAGGTGTGAATCTGGCAGTTGGGCTCATGCTGCCGGCTTCAGAGACAAGCCCAGGCATGATCTTCTTTCACAACACACACACACACACACACACGCACACACAGACACACACACACACACAAATCAATGAACAGCATGGTGAGACAAGAGTCAACCAACCAGTTTTCTGAACATCAGAGGATCCATGGGAGTTCTCTTTAGTCTTCTTCCTGTGACAAATACACAAGTGCCTGGGTGAGCAACTGAGCCTGGCTGCTTGTGTGTGTGTGTGTGTGTGTGTGTGTGTGCGCGTGTGTGACTTACTTCTGCAGCATCATGCACACACACACCCCCGTCAATAGCAGCACTAAAGATACGACTGTAGGAACGATGATTATGACCAGTTTCACTGAGGAGAGAGAAGAGAGCGTGTCAGATATAACCATAATACACTAACACACACACACACACACGCACACACTCACTCTCAAACATACAGACACACTTGAACACACACACACGCATGCACGCTCGCACACATACACACACACACACACCTAGGTCTGCATGGGAGGGCACGGGCTCGGTCATCTCAGTCATCTCCTGGTCTATGATTGGTGGTTTGGGTTTGGTAGGAATAGTCTCCAACATCACCTGAGACGACACATTGACTGGGGGGGGGAGGAAAGTGAGAAGTTAAAACACAAAATAACAACAAAAAAACAGAACTAACGCACTACATCCTACTTCTCATTGTGTTGAAAGGTTCTCTATATAACTGACACTAGAAAAGTTCAGTTGTCATGAGAAGCTTGTATTTAGCGGTGCCCCATTTAACACTTCCCTACTAGAAGAATTCAATCTCTAACTATTCATGTTTTAGGGAAGGCCAGTCAGACGAGTCGTGGTCAGACGGAGGGGGCGGGCTGTGGTCAGGTGACCAGGCGTACCTCTGACATATGTGCAGCCCAGCAGCTCCACCGTCATGGCGATGCGGCGGTGCCAGGTGAGGGGGAGGAGCCGCAGGTAGCGAGCCACGATGGGGGGGTGAAGGCTGGTCCTGGTGGGGTGGAGACTGTCCTGGTTCCCCTCGAACACCTGACCGGGGTTGGTGGAGGGGGTAGGGGGCAAAGAGGGCGGAAAGATGAGGTGGTAGTACAACAGAATAGGGCTTTTAGGGGAGACCTAAGGGTTTGAGTCTCAGAACCGGATGTGATCTCGGTTCTAGGGCGTATCGTCAATCTCACCGCGTGTTCCGAGCTGTTGTTCTGCGTGTAGGTCCTCCAGCGGTTCTTCTCCTTGTACTCCACCGCGTAGCTGCCGACGTAGAAGTCCACGTCCGTGGACGCTGAGCCTCTGGTCACGATCCCTGAGAGAAGGACCCGCGAGAACGCGGAGGAAAACGTGAGGAACCGTTCGGCCTCGAGTGAGGAACGCGTAAAGAACCGGTCTGAGAGCTGTCAAAGCGTAATACACACAAAACCCTTTAGCCTTTAGCTTCACCTGCACACTGGAATAACGCTCCCATCTTACAATCACGCGCCGTTATGACCATCAAGGTCTTTGTCTGGTCTTCACGCCTGTAGGTATAGTCTGTATCCTGTGCGCCTGGCGGAGACCTTCGAAGACGGTCGTAACGTCCCGTTAAAATAAGACGGAAGCATCCATTCCTTCTAGAAAAACACGCAAAATGGTGGGATTGCCCGATCTATCAGTTCCCAGCTGACAACAACCACCCTTGACCAGAGCTCCAGGTTCACAGGCTTTTTACACGCAACAACTAAATAGAAAAGACCCTCGTTATAGGGGGGGGGGGGGGGGGGGGTTCTTCAGACAGATGACTAGGTCCTGTGATGTTACCCAACGACATGCGCCCCCACCACCACCACCAACACAGCCGGGCGCCTCACAAAGACAGGCATTCTCTGGCGCCCGGGAGACGGCGTGGACCCAGGCAGTCAGAGAGAGCCGGGCCGAGCCACCTCCTCACGGCGGGGCTGAGGGTACACGCCGCTTCCGGGACGCTCCTATATTTAACCACCAGGCCGGTGGTGGGGGGGGGGTGTAGTTAGAGGAGGACAGAGGAGACATTCTCCCGGTTAAAGATGAACACGGACGTCACGGAAAATCAACTCGTCTTTTTTGAGCTGGAAGTTAATTAGTCTGTAGGATATTTGGGATGTTTCGCCTGAGGGGGAGAGCTGCCGGGGACATGCTGGCGTCAAAGTGCCCCACAGCCCCAGCTACTGGGCCCAGCTACCAGACCCAGCTACCAGCCCCAGCTACCGTACCAGGCCCAGCTATCAGGCCCAGCTACCAGGCCCAGCTACCAGCCCCAGCTACCAGACCCAGCTATCAGGCCCAGCTACCGGGCCAAGCTACCAGGCCCAGCTACAGTACCAGACCCAGCTACCGGGCCCAGCTACCAGGCCCAGCTACCAGGCCCAGCTACCAGACCCAGCTACCAGACCCATCTATCAGGCCCAGCTACCGGGCCCAGCTACCGGGCCCAGCTACAGTACTAGGCCCAGCTACCAGACCCAGCTACCGGGCCCAGCTACCAGGCCCAGCTACCAGACCCAGCTACCAGGCCCAGCTACCAGGCCCAGCTAGGGGTTAAAGGACAAAGAAGGGTGGGTGTGTTAACGTCGGTAACCTGCTTCAACCAGAACAAACTCAGAGGGAGTAGGGTAGCGTTGTGATGTTGTGCACTAATCTGAGAAAAACACTTTATTTCATATAGTCATGTGATTTAATTTTATTTTTATTTTTATGTCTGTAGTTACGTGTCAGGGATTGGGAATGGGAGGGGGAACAGGCTGGAAAATGTTTGCTGTGTTTGATATACCTGTTATTCATTGTACTGTTGTGTTACTTGCAAACGGAAAATCAATGAATATATTGTTAAAAAAAACAAAATAAGAATGGTGCTTCTCTCACCAGTGATCTTCTTCTTCTCCCCCAGGTCCAGCTGAAGCCACTGCAGACTGTCGCTCTCCTCCGCCACCCAGGAGCCCCCCGCGCCGTCCGGGGCCCTCGTCCGGGAAGAGTGGCTACCGTTCGTCCAGCCGGGCTCCGCCCCCCCGCGCCACCAGGAGCTGGCGCTGAGCCACACGGGCCGCAGCGTGGAACCGTTCTGACATTCTGATAGGAGGAGTGGAGAACCGTCAGAGGCACAATCAGAACAGTGACCAGAACCTGGTACAGAACCCCATCAACAGAGTTTGGTACAGAACCATGATTAGACCTTTATTACAGAGCCACGATTCAGAACTAGGATACAGAATCGTGACCAGAACCCGCTAAAGAGCCTGGAAACCACGCTGACTGAGCTTTATTCTCCAAACTAAACGTCACATGACCTCTCACTCCTAGTAACATGCTGGATGTGCTGTTCTGGTTTTCGACTAGAGGAAGTCAGGAAGATTAAAGCTGAACGGCTGACTGAATCAAAGACAGAGTCAGGGAGGGAGGGAGGAGGGGTTCATATATTTTCTCTCTTTACGCTAGCGCTCAGCCTCATAAAACGCATGTGGAAGTCATAACTCAGCCATTTATGGTGTGTGCGTGTGCGTGCGTGTGTGTGTACTGAACAACAACAGGGGAAATGTACAAGTCTTAAAAACGACACATCTGTCTTCTTAACTGGAGTCATATGCTTGTTATGGCGGCGCGGAACAGCACAGAGGCTGTGTAGAGATTTGACCCCCCCCCTCCCATTCCCAGCAGCACCCATTTCCTCTGAGGGGAGACTTCCTGTCGGTACAGTCATAGGGATTTGACCCCCCCCCCACCCACCGAGTCCCATGATAAAAGCTGTGACTCCTACATAAACCTGTGATAGAGGCTGTGACTCCTACATAAACCTGTGATAGAGGCTGTGACTCCTACATAAACCTGTGATAGAGGCTGTGACTCCTACATAAACCTGTGATAGAGGCTGTGACTCCTACACAGAGTGCTAAACTGCTATGTATAAAGGAGTCAGCTATTAACATTACTCCTGTATAAATATGTAAACAAGCAACTGTCTTTGGCTCCATACAGGAATCCATTAAAGGAGTAGTAAAGGGAAAACATGCATAAACATGCATTTTCCCTTTACTACTCCTTTAATGATAAAAGGCCAACTGTCACTTCAGGAGCTGTTCTCTGAAGACAAATGACTACCTGAAGGACCCCCCCATCCCACCTCCTCAAAATGATTTAGTATATAAGAAGCCATAGTCATTTCTACAACTGTAGTCATGATCTTAATATATGCCAGTTTCAAGCTTTTTTTTTTTCCCCCACACAATTTTTTTTTTCACCACAAAAAGTAACATTTGTACACATTTTATGGGACTCATGACACTTAATCTGCTTATCTGTTTGAATCATAATCTGTTAGAAATTAACGTCAGCTCAGTGAGAACGTGAGAATTGTGAATGCATGCGAATAAGCCTATTGGTTCATTTTAAAACGAGTCTTCATTTTTTCTTAAATTTGATGGGCTTATACAATATTATTGGAACATTTATTTGATCCATTTAACAAAAATACCACATATTAAAAAATACCACATATTAAAAATTGTTTTTAACACTTTCCCAAGGACCCCCTGTAATGATGCCAAGGACCACAGGATGTCCATGGACCCCTGGTTGAGAAGCAGCGGTCTGGGGGACTGTTAGTCTGGGACTGAGTGAGCGGTGGTACTACAGGACACAGCCCGGCCTGAGAGACAGCTGCTCAGACGCCTCACGTCACGAGTCTCGACAGCTTCTGCTCTGAAATGAACCCATTAGGGAGTGTTCTCAGGGGCGCGCGTGTGTGTGTGTATACGTGTGTGTCCGTATTTGTGTTTATGTGTGTGTGTGTGTGTGTGGGACAATCAGAGCCTGTCTACACAGGTAAAGCTGTGGCAGGCTGAAACTGCCAGATGCAAACGGCCGTATCTAACAAACATACAGGAGATAAGGGGTTCCCACGCTCCCAATAGGTGTGTGTGTGTGTGTGTGTTTTGGTTTCTAACAGTCGCCTTGTCCACCCTGTTTGGCTGGGTGTTGACTTTCCTTTTCATTATCTCTACCGGTAAAACACCTGAACACATGCTGGTAAACCCTGACAGTACTGTGGCTTAGCTCACTCGTCCCTGTAGTGATGTAAAGGCATGGGTTGAGAAACTGATATCTTGGAACCGCAGACAGAACATTAGAACATAACAAGACGAGGAACAGGGCTGGTCTGTTCTTACCGTTCGGGATGAAGGTGAAGAGAACGTCTGACAAAGAGCCACTGAAAGAGAAGAGTAGAGAGAGAGAAAGAAAGAGACATCCATCAATGCTGGTTAGTTTCAGTGTCCACCATTACTGAGATAAATGATTCCCAGCTATTGTGGAGGACGGACAGCCATTCTGGTCTCAAAGGAACATCCCAGATTGTCTTCAACCTGCTCCCCTTCCTCCAAACCCCCAACCCCCCCCCCCCCCCGCCCACAAACACACACACACCCAGATCAGTGCTTTACAAGACCTCTGCTCTCTCTCCCTCCCTCCCTCCCTCCCACTCTCTTCGTGGGAGGGCTTCATTCATACATCCAAAGCAAACTGAGCTCCTGTGTGAATACCGGAATGCAGGTTTGATTGAACCCCAGCCCCGGGCCCTGCCACTGCCCCCCTACCGCTCTTATCGTCGCCATCTCTGATCTCTCCTCCTCTCCTCTGTTCATCTCTGATCTCTCCTCCTGTCCTCTGTTCATCTCTGATCTCTCCTCCTCTCCTCTGTTCACCTCTGATCTCTTTTCTTGTCATCCCCTCATCCTCTCATCTTCACAGCCTCCCCTGACTCCGAGGCGTCGGACGGTTTCACACATCAGACGAGATCATTCATCCACATCCGACCGTTACCAAGGCGTGGCTGAGGTCGGCCTGCTCTAGAACCACGTCAGATCAAACGCGTTAAGCGGCTGCCAACTTTCCACATCCAACCGTCGCGTCGGCCAGGACCCCGGGATCCGACGGTCAGCGAGTCGGCCGCATTCTGCCGCCGTGGGGAAGTCACGTCAAAAACTTGTCGTAACAGAGCAGCTTTAAACTACAAACCCATCTCTCCTGCATTTTGTACATTCCAGCTGTTTAAGTACCATGGGGCGGATACAGTCAGTATCAAGTTCTAACAAAGCCCAGGTATTCTTCCTGTCTACCTCTCCACAGACAGAATTGGGGGGGGGGGCAGGGGGAGAGGTGGAGGGAAAGGGGGAGAGAAGGGGAGGAGGAGGAGGAGGAACAAGGCAGGGCAGTGGTGAAGACAGCCAGGGGCAGGGCGGGGGGAGACCAGGGATCGACCCCCCTCCAGGGATGAACGTTCACCACACAGCTCCGCGCCGAGCTGACTGGCCTTGCCGTAGATCTAAGCAGCCCTCTGTGCAGAGCATACTCGGACGTCCGGCGGCGATCGCACAGAGACGAAAAAAACAACAACAACCTGACATATTCTTCGCCTACTCTCGCCAACTCTCGCGCAGTCGGCGTAAGACTTTGGCGGCGAAATATTAGCGTTTTGCGTCCGTCCCGCGCTGAAATATTACACGCCGGCTGATCGGTCGAAGCTGGCGGCCCTGAAAGGTTCATGTTCTGGTACACTGGAGATAGAGTCCCCTCAGCTGACATTTACACATTTTAGAGTGATTGATAGTTGAGAGGAGGTCGATGGAATAATCAATAAATAGTCATTTTGGAACCTGACCCATGAATTTGACAAATGTCACCAATCACATTAGTCTAAATGGATCCATATATCATATCAAGCATTTGGGTGTCACACCCCTTATTAGATATGTATGACTTATCAAACGTGCCTCTCTAGTATGAATTATTCAGCTGTGTATGTGTGTGTGTGTGTGTGTGCGTGTGTGTGTGTGTGGGGCTCGTTGGGGGGTGGCTGATTGAATGACTATTGTTCCATTACGATTTCAAACTTAGCATATTTGGCTTCTATGATGAGCACTACAGTACAGTACATCAATATAACACATATAGCTAGTTATGCAGTCTCAATAATACACACAGAAAGAACAGCAACAACTCCCATTCCTCTCTCTCCACACCTTCAATTCCTCTCTCCTTTCTTCTCCCCTCCTCCATCCTTCTCTCCTCTCCTCCATCCCTCTCTCCTCTCCATCCCTCTCTCCTCTCCCATCCCTCTCTCCTCTCCTATCCCTCTCTCCTCTTCCATCCCTCTCTCTCTGTCCCCCCCCCCCCCCCCCTCAGTCCTGGCTTGTAAACACGTCTGCTAGGCCAGACGGAGAGGCTCTGACATTGGAGAGAGTCCAGCTGATTTATCGTCGATATCAGCGCAGGAATGCCTACCCTTCGTTAGCCTCCGACGGCCTCGAGTCGTAAATCAGGCATTGACCCAGGGGAGGGGGAGGGGCCAAGCCAAGGTCAGGGTCGACCAAAAGGGGCGATCTGCTCGTGACCCCGAGGTAGACGACAACATGGACGCTGAGCGAGCTGAATGTGTAGCAGGGGAAGGGGAAGAGGAGGGCGGGCTCTCTGGGCCTCGTGTGATAGGTCGGTACTCACTCTTTAGACTGGATCCCGTTGGCTCTCGTGGCGGGATAGTGGCTCAGGCCTTTGTGCGTCTCCACGGTCACCCATCCCCCGAGCTCGTCCTGGATCACCCCGGCGTGGAGAGCCGCCTTGCATAGCACTGACGTCTGGACACACACACACACACCCAGGCACACGCACACAGGTGCACACACACACACACACACACAGGCACACGGGCGCACACACACACATAGGCAGGCAGGCAGGCAGGCACACACCCACAGGCACACACCCACCACACCCCCACCACACCCACACCACACCCACACACACACACACACACACACACACACACACACACACACACACACACACACACACACACGACAGTCAGTTACTTCCTTGTTGTAGCCCTGAGGGAGCCATGTAAAAAAAACTTTCACAAGAGCATCCTAATTCTCAGATGCATACACTAGTTTTAATCCCATAATGGTCCATTTGTCACTGTAATCATTGTATGTAAATCTCATCACTGGACAGTTTGAAGGGTTGACCCTTCACCCCCAGATCACTCTTCATCCATCACAGGATGATGTACTCAGCTGAACTCAATCAGCCTTCAGACCCAACACTTCTGCTGTTTCTGCTACAGTATGTTTGGTCATCGTTAGTAATCAACCTTTCAACCATACCGGAGGGCGTCTTGTCTCCTACCATTGTTTGTACTAAGCCTATCACTAAAATGTTGCTACGAATGACATCAATCACAGAGCAAGTTAAAATTCTACCACAAGGGTCACAATGTCCAGCAGCTTCCTGTCAGTCACCTAAAGTTGCATGTCAGCCACTCTTCACCTAGGCTACAAACACTGTATGTTCAAACGCCTCAAGAGCCATTAGCAAAAGGCTTCGTAGTTAGTCGTTAGTGATGGTCTGTTTTATGATTGTATCCATCTATCTACCGGACTCCATCTGTCTCCAGTGTCAGCCGGTCTTGTTTGTTTTTGCGTTAGAGTCCCTGAGTCTCCGGTCTCGGCTGAATGCCGCTGACCGCCTCTATTGACCGGGTGCAGTGGGCAGATTACCTCCTTCTGTTACAATAGCTTCATCTCCAACTAATCTAGGGCATCTCTCTCTCTCCCTCCCTCCCTCCCTCCCTCCCTCCCTCCCTCCCTCCCTCCCTCCCTCCCTCCCTCCCTCCCTCCCTCCCTCCCTCCCTCCACCCACCAGAGCCTGCCAGTACAATGGGCCAAGCTGGCCCAATCAATGACAGGGTCCAGAGATGTTGTTGGAGCAACTGGGGGAGAACATAGTTTGCCCTGCAGAGCCCCCCCCCCCCCCCCCCCCACCAGCCCAAATCCCTCTCCACCTCCTGCTGGGCTGCCTGTACGGCTGGAGAAGCTGTTGTTATCCTGGTCAATAGACCTGATCAGGCTGGTCAATAGACCTGATCACTCCCCAGAGAGAGAGAGGGAAGGGGGGTGCAGAGATAGAGGGAGGGAGCTGGAC
>NC_140252.1:13397349-13399849 GCF_949987555.1 Borostomias antarcticus
TGTGCACTGCGCCACCAACATACCTAGCTTCCTACAGAACAACCTCCAGAATTCATTCAACTTGGACACACTATAGTGCCATTCAGGCAATTCAAAAGACCGATCAGGGATTTGTGATTGTGATGGCTTTCATTAAGTCTACAGTAGCTTACTTTTCTTTCACATATTTTATATTTATATTTTGAGTGTTTTGTACCCCGGGATCCCTTGCAAAAATCCCTGCATGAATGGTTAAATTATTATTTTTATTGTTTGGTGGTTCCTGTATCTTGTACATACACTATGACACATAAACATCCCTAAATCCACAGAGTGTCTACTCATATTTCATACTAGTCCCCTCTACTCAAGATCTTTCTGCCAGAGTTGCCCCCTACAGGAGGACCATGCAGACATGCGGGTGGTCTGGAGTCTAACGGCGTTGGCAGTCAGACCAGACCAGACCAGACCAGACCAGACCAGACCAGACCAGACCAGACCAGACCAGACCAGACCCTGGACCAGACCCTGGACCAGACCAGACCAGACCAGACCCTGGACCAGACCAGACCAGACCAGACCAGACCAGACCCTGGACCAGACCCTGGACCAGACCAGACCAGACCAGACCAGACCCTGGACCAGACCAGACCAGACCAGACCCTGGACCAGACCAGACCAGACCAGACCAGACCAGACCAGACCAGACCAGATCCTGGACCAGTCAGTCTGACTCGGTGCTGTCACTTCCTGTCTCACCGCAGCGTGGCGCCACGTTTTCTCCTGTTAACGTCCATGGGGCGTCCCACGGTAACGCCACGGTCGCACATGCCAACTCACGGTCGGACCCTCGAGCCTGGCACTGCGCTAAACACATCCTCCGTCCTCAAACCAGGAAGGATCGCCTACACCTTCCTGTGTGTGTGTGTGTGTGTGTGTGTGTGTGTGTGAGCTGCTCTTTTGTTACCCCACACACTTCCTCTCCTGCAGTGGGGTCTATATATAAACAGAGTCGGTCTGACATGTGCTTCTCATTTTGGCGGGCCACGGCAGCGTTCCAGAGGCAACAGCAGACTCAGCCGCTACTCGCCACGCCCTCGACCGAAGTCTACGGCTTCTAGAGAGCCAAGACGGGTTTCGAACCCCTCAGCCGCCCCGTACCCCGTCTTTGCCGAGTCTCAGCCGGCGGCCCCGGGCGCTGAGGCCTATAGGCTTTAGTTCAGCGGGCTTAAAGCGGTCCGGCGCCACTCACCCTGCTCTCCCCCATACCCGGCTGGCTTTAGGACCCTGAGGAAGTCCGCCCGGCAGTCCCTGGCCTCCACGTCCAGGTCCCCCAGGCGCAGCACCAGGCTGCTGCCCTCCGCCGCCTGGATGCGCCACTCGCAGCACGAGTGGTTGGGGTACGTGCCCGGGTAGTTCTTGGACGACAGGACGCCGCTCTCCGGGCCCAGCACGGCGTGGCCGCAGCCGTCGTCTGCAGGGGGGGGGGACAGAGACGGTTGAGACAGAGGTAGGGGGACGTGGACAGAGAGGGAGACGTTGACGGAGACAGAGAGTGAGAGAGAGGGAGGGATGGAGAAGAAGAGACATGGACAGAGACATACAGTATGTAGAGAGAGAGTGATAGACATAGAGAGAGACAGAAAGAGAGAGAAACAGAGACAGAGTGAAAGAGAGAGAGACAGGGACAGATAGAGAGAGAGAGAGAGAGAGAGAGAGGGAGGGAGAGAGACAGGGAGAGAGAGAGAGAGACAGGGACAGAGACATGGAGAGAGACACAGGGACAGAAAGAGATACAGAGACAGAGACAGTGACAGAGAGAGAGAGAGAGAGAGAGAGAGAGAGAGAGAAAGAGACATAGAGATAGAGATGGAGACAGAGAGAGATGAGTCAATGGACAGAGAGAAAGAGACAAGGACAAACACAGAGAGAGGGAGGAGAGAGAGATCTCCAGATCCCATGGTTACATACTGAGAGGAAGCAGACCATGCTAGCTGTCCTGACTGCACTTAACCAAGAGAATATAAGAGCTGAATATTAACAGCATTCAATAGCGTTGAGCATCGTTCACAGTTCAGCAGTGTTAGGTTTGACTGGAGTGGTACAGGTTCAGACATGCCTGTCCCAAGCACACTATAACTATCATACTCTGCTCGCAAGAGAGTAAGTAGATACAGGCCAGAGGCTGTTGGACTGGGATGTGAAAACTTGTTAACGCTCAATAACCCTAAACTATACAGAGCGACATTAGAACCCTCTTATTCTTTTAATTGATATATGAAAAGAGGTTAATGTATGTGAGATTATATATTCACATACTGTATAATAATACACATTTAAAAAGACAAAAAAAAGTAATTGTTCTAGCAGTGTGACTTCTGGTGTCAACTGATCTTATAGAAATGTTTACTGACTCATAAAAGCGTCTGCTAAAAGACTAAAATGTAAATGTGACCCGTTATATATGGGCTCCTGCTTTTAAACAAGACAGGAATGTACAGGGCCATATAAAAAAAAACAA
>NC_140252.1:13404849-13444849 GCF_949987555.1 Borostomias antarcticus
GGTCCTGCTGGATGCTGTCTATCACGGAGCACTGAGATTCATAACCGGTTGTAAACCCCTCACACATCACTGTACTCTATACTCTTTGGTTAACTGGTCATCATTACCTGTGTGCAGAACTCTGCACCGGTATCTTTTCATTTACAAATGCAGCCTTGGATTACTGCCCACTTATCTATCCACTTACCTGTCACGTAAACAGTCCTGCCATAGCCTACGCTCCCTGGACCTCATCACTCTCACCATGCTTTTAGTCTGTACTGAACTTGGTGAAAAGGCCTTCCCCTACTCTGCCCCCTCAACCTGGAACACGCCACAGCAGGGACTGACGCTGTCCAGCTTGATTCCCCCCCAGGGAATCAAGTTACTCTGTAACTTTGTCTTGTGTTGATCACCACCGTTTGTCTGACCAGGGCTCTCTTGGGAATGAGACCATGTGTTTCAATGTGATTTACCTGTCTAAATAAAGGTTAAATAGAGAAATTGTAAAGAAAACCCACAAGGCCAACTCAGAGAGGCTCGGGAGGAGCTGTCCGGATCCTGAATGAGGGCACTGCCTAGGCCTGCTCTCTGCTCTCTGCTCTCAACAGGATGCGCCCCCCACAACCCTTCCAATAACACTCTATTGTCACTACTCACACACCTGGACTTAACTCACCAGCTATACTCAGCAGAGCAGCACCTTATATTTAGAGAGATTACTCGTTAGAATATGCATATATATATCTGTGAATATGAATGTGAATGTATACCATATATTTCATACATAATATACCTATACTGTATATTTACCCAGATCATACAGTATATGCACATATAGCTTTGTGTAATTTGTAAATTGTGTAATTCGTAAGTATTTAATCTTTTTAGAGCACATCATGGAGCCGGCAGTTACATTTCACTATACATTACAGTATACACTGTACCAATATACATGTGAAGTATAAAATCTGAATCTGAATCTATATTGAACTACTTATAATACTTAAATCTATTTTACTCTAAAATGCATCTGTATATATCTTTGTATTCTTAGTTTTAACATACTTATAGATTTAACCCATCTGTAAATTCATACATGTATTTCAATTTACTGTACTTATTAAGCATAGTAATAGCATTTCGCTGCAAATGTATTGTATGATATGTATTTGACACATGAATCTGACTTTGACTTTTGTGTTGAAGTGAGTCCAACTCTGGCCGGTAATGTTAAGACTTCTCTGCCCCAGACCTGGCTCTACCCAGCCAACCAGCTGAGGCCTGTTAAAGACTTCCTGTCACACATCACCGACCGTAAACCTTTATAGCTCTGACAATGGCGAGAGGCAGCTGAGATCTGGCTAGCCAGTCAGCCAGCCAGCCATACATCTAGTCAGTCAGTCAGTCAGTCAGTCAGTCAGTCAGTCAGTCAGTCAGCCATACATCTAGTCAGTCAGGCAGTCAGTCAGTCAACCTGCCAGGCATACATCTAGTCAGTCAGCCAGCCAACCGACCAGCCAATCAGTCATCCACTTTGTGGGCCAGAAAGCCAGTCAGTCATCCAGTCTGTCTGTCAGCCAGCAAGTCAGTCAGCCAACCAACTGGTTAGTCTTTTTGTAAACCAGACAGCCACTCAAGCGAGCAAGGCAGGCAGCCAGCCTGCCAACCAATCAGTCAGCTCATCAGCTTTAGCAAGCCAGCCTATACCAATTAGTCAGTGTGTGACAGGCTCAGGAGGTATTATATTCGTAGCCTACCGAGGTAAAGGTCAAGTCATTCATACTATATGGACAGACGGAGATAAGCTTCCGTTGTTGTTCACTGTGCCTTGTACGTTGAGAGCTGCTGGTCCTAACAGTGGAGCTATACCCCCCTCTAGTGGTTGTTTGGTGTAATGCCGGTAGGCCGACAGACGCCTCCACTCAGACAGATGTATGATAATGGCCAGAATCTGTGGAGTTTTTAACCTCTCTGAACAAGGACACAGAGGGGCTAGATTGTTTTAGACTGACTTCTGTCCTTCCCTCTATTCCGACACCTAGGTCTACTATTCCTTGTGAATAGCCTATCACATTTTCTGGCTTGACCGTGTGCATTACAATTAAAAAATGACAACACACAAGTAGGCTACGTCTAGACGAACAGCAACTGAGGTCTAGTGTAGGCTAACCGAGTGGGTATAGAGAGCTAGCCTAGTTAAACAGATGAATAGAAATCAACAGGGACACTGAAACATCGACTTCATAACTCAGGGAGCCCTACAGAGGGCGCTGTTGACTAACAAGTGATTGAGACAGAAGTCATTCCGTAGATACACTGTGTACACACCATGGATGTTTTAGTACACACACACACACACACACACACACACACACACACACACACACACACACACACACACACACACACACACACACACACACACACACACAGATTCAGACGGTACAGGTATTTACAGTGTGTTCTACAGGGGCTGCTCTAGTGTGGGACAAGGCCAGGGAAGAAGTGAAGAGCTCAGAGATGTATGCCATTAAAATGTCACAGCCTTCAACCCTTACACTTATCATATTCCATAGCAGCTCATGTTACGTACGACGTCCGCATGCCATGATCGAGCCTGTAAACGTCAGGGATTGGTTCAATTTAACTGCAATGTCCAATGACCCAAGAGTTTATAGAATTGGAGAGACAAGGAAAAAAAAGACAGAAACCAATATAAAAATACAGAAAGAGACAAAGACTGAGAGACACACAAACACACAGTCCATGGCATACAGACCCTTAGAATATGCAATCCAAGCTACATCCAGTTTAATTTGGAGAAAACATTTGATTTTAATCATTCAGTAGCCAGTGCAGCCTATGATGATCAACAGAAGATTGTTCCTCATACTGTAATTTTAAAGGGGATACCATTTGTTTGTTTGTTGATAGCACCTTAGAAATCATTTTATACATTTCTCTTTAAAAATGTTTAAACCACAGATTCAATCTTCTTCGTATTCAATGCCACCAGAAATCTTACAGTAAGTGAAATAAAGCGATAGGAACAATGAAATTCTATGGAGATAGAACAAGACACAGTACAGGTACTGTATGAATGCACATTGTCCTTTTCTTTGACCAACCCACAGTAGAAATAGAGGCCTTGCTTGTATGCATCAACACTTGAATGTTTTCATGGTGAAGAATACGACTTGTCGGTGTGTAGTTTTAGTGTAGGTTTAGTTCAGGGTCGCCCAGAGGAAACAATCGAGGATGTTCTGCTGAGGTGCCTGGGGAGAGGTTACCATTGAAGGCTTGCTGTCAGATAAATCAATACCTCATTATTATACCTCAAAAGTTGTTTATTGATCGTCTTTACAGCAAGTGGTACACAACACATTAATGGAAAGAATGCCTCACTCTCTTTTCAGCAGACTCGCTTGATGCTTCATATAGTTTTGCATTAAAAAGCCACGAAGTTTGGTAGGATATATTATATTATGTGTAATTTGTTAAGAAGCTGATGATCAGGAACAGCTGGTCCACCAGTTAAGATCTGACACAGACACACACAGATGCACACACGCATACAGCAAAATTGTAGAATATATATAAAATATACGATTAAACTGTTGTAACATTTATTAATCGCTTGTCTGTGAATTCCCATATTCCAGAGGATAACTTTTTATGTCTCATTCAGTAATTAATATAGGCACCTTGTCAAGTTATCTGGCCTCACAGGCACCTTGTTAGATTATCTGTCCTCACAGGCACCTTGTTAGATTATCTTGCTTCACGGAATCCTTGTTAGGTTAGCTGGCCTCACAGGCACCTTGTTAGATTATCTGTCCTCACAGGCACCTTGTTAGATTATCTTGCTTCACGGAATCCTTGTTAGGTTAGCTGGCCTCACAGGCACCTTGTTAGATTATCTGTCCTCACAGGCACCTTGTTAGATTATCTTGCTTCACGGAATCCTTGTAAGGTTAGCTGGCCTCACAGGCACCTTGTTAGATTATCTGTCCTCACAGGCACCTTGTTAGATTATCTGTCCTCACAGGCACCTTGTTAGATTATCTGTCCTCCCAGGATCCTTGGTGGGTTATCTGGCCTCACAGGCACTTTGTTAGATTATTTGGCCTCCCAGGCACCTTAGGTTAGCTGGCCTCACACCTTGTACTGCATGGTTAGCTGGCCTCCCAGGCACCTTGTAAGGTTGGCTGAGTTAATCAGTCAATCAATCAATTTGGTTAAACTCACTCCTCAGTATAAAAATATCACCTGCACCATTAAATTGCTTACCTTCCGTGGCATAGCTGGCTAAAGTGGTGTTTATGGGAAGTGGGACATGCATGTTTGTAAGTCAAAGGACCCAAGATGAAACCCAGTGTGAGGGTGGAAGCAATACCGATGAGAAAGGGAGTGACCCCTGCTGTGGTGGTGCCGTGACCCTGGACTGACGGTGCAGTGACCCAGAGCTGGGGTCGCCGTGGTGTGTGGACTGAGTTCCTCCAACCATCCTTCCAGTTAACCAAGCCGCCAAGAACACACACATCAATATAACTCGACATTAGTCTCTGTATAAAATCTACTGCAGGTTGGTGGTGTGAAGGCTGTGTTGGTTGGGGAGTTGTAGTAAAAGCCTGACAAAGGCAGAATTTCACTGTAATGGATAGAAACATGCTACGAGTGTCTCCTGTTGGGTGGCAGCAGGAGAGCTTGTGTGGTCTGCTTTGTAGGCCTATCTGTATGTCTGTGCGTTTTGTTGTATATCTGTTCCTCTGCTTGGACTGTCAGGTCGGAAGAGCTAGCTGAGGCTATTATATAGGGATTCGGATGAAAAGCATCTACCCACTTCCAGCTCTGGTAGTGACAGTGAGCACCTTATTTTGAATGAATACTTTCCTGTCCACTTTCAGTATACCGTATCAGTCGGGCCTCAATTAAAAGAGGTTGACATTTTTAGGATGTTTTAATTACAGTTCGAAATTTGGCCGAGGGCTTCACGCTCGAAGAAAGACATTCTTGCCACAGTCATCTCTTTAGCCTTCTCTTACCTGACAGGCATTTCTCTAAAACCTCCATTATCAAAAAATAAGTGGATTCTTCATCTCAGCCCGTGGAGCCTTAAAGTACAGCTAGTCCTGCTCACTGCTGCCTGGGAGCCACACAAAGCTACACGCTCGAGTAAGAGGACTGAATCTGTGGAATTTGGCCACGGAATTTGAAATCCCCACATTATGCTCAACCTCGCATATAGCCTACTGGACATTAGAGGAATGTTCTGTGAACTAGGCTACTTGCTTAACGAGGCATCTTCATTAGCCTACAGGTACAAGCTGTACAGTATGCCTATCTGGACCCCTCCCCCCCATTCCTGCTCCGCTAACGGGGTCTTTTCCTCTTACAGGTGCACCGACCTTACGTGCCCCCGAGGATGCTGTACACGCTTCACCACCAAGATAGTGTTGACGGGGTGAGTCTCGTTCTCCTGCTTTCTCAGTCCAAAGGACATAAGCTCACTCGTTAGTGACGCTGTGAAATTAAAGAAATAAAGAAAAAATTGATCAAACTTTTTTGGGGTGACATATTATTGGCCTCACCTCTCTCTCCCTCGTCCTCATTCTGATGCCTCCCTCTTTGTTTCTCTCTCCCAGTTGAGTGTGAGGGCGGAGACTCCCCCCTCCCCCCCCCCATGGGGCCGTGTCGAGGTGCGGGGAGCCCCGAGAATAGGAGGGGGTCATCAACTAGGGACCCACGCTCACTCAAATCCACGCCGCGGTCCAACAAGAGAACCCTTGTTGAAAAACACAACGCAACCCCTCAGAGCAGAGACAAGCAGGCCCAGCTGCCCTTCTGTCCATCCATCCAACCCTCCATCCATCCCTCCATCCCTCCCTCCATCCCTCCCTCCATCCATCCCTCCATCCAACCCTCCATCCATCCCTCCATCCGTCCACTCATTGTCCGTCTGTGCTGTAAGAGAATACCCCGGCCGCTGCTAACCCACTACATCAATCTCCTGCAGTTGACAGAAGCTATGGCCACCTGTTCACTGGGGCCGGGGGCTGCACGGCCGGCTGAGCCTAGGTCCTATCAATGCAGAGGACGGAACGGGGTCACGTTAGGGTTAGAGCCAGGTTTAGGGTTAGGGAGATGGGTTCAAATCGCTACATTCTAATGGCCTTAAACCAACGCCTGTTTTACAGCCTAACTGACGCCCTCTTACTCAGAGCTAGCGGCATGGGCGTCCCCTGCAGCCATGGGATCTAGTCACGTCTGGTCAGAACAGAGCCTGCTTCTGTAACAGCCAGTAGCCTGCTGTTGTTTTCCTCTGCACAGCTACACGACTGTGTGACGGACGTGTCGTCTGTAACGATGCTGCAGTGCAAATACCAGGTGCATACTGTACATGTGGACACTTTTAAGAAGCTATGCTGTTTATTTTACACCGTAAACACTTTAATGTGCGTTTCCCTTTCCCTTAGTGCGGTTTTTAATGGTTTATATTGTATTTTATGGTTTTATATTGTTTAAGTTTAAATGTTTTTCTTCAATGTTCATGTAAACCACCGTAACCCTGTTTTTAAATTAAATGTAATTACTACTTACATGTGCCCCCTTCACCTTCTTATGTTCCTTGTTGGGTAGCATGTAGCTGTTATGTTACTGTATGTGTCGCCCCAATTTGACTGTACTGTATGTGTTTGATTCTGTTTGATGCTGGACAAGAGCAAAAATAATTTCTACCTATGGACAATGAAGGCAGTAGATGTTTATGTGAACATTTGTATTTTATTGTACTGTATATATTGTATTTTGTATTTGCACTGTCCTGTCTTGTCCTCGCACCCTGTCTAATATAGTCTCCATCTGTATATGCACCATCGACCTAAACATATTCCTTGTATGTGTAAACTACCATGGCAAATACACTGATTCTGATTCTGAATCGTACAATGTAGAGATGAGTTATGTGTTGGCTGAACTAGACTGGAGTGCTCAGGATGGTCATGACTGACAGCTCAGTCAATGACGCGAGATGTCCACCTGGGGTCAATGTCTCCTCTGCTTCTCTCCTCTCATCTGCTCTCCTCCTGGTTTTGGGGGCGGTAGCGTTCGGGTCAGATGAAAGGTCGCTGGTTCGAGTCCTGAGCTGGACCACTTGATAAGATGGGAACTTGTGGCCATGTGCTGCATGGAAGATGACACCAAATGACATCACATACAACACCGCACAGCACAGCTGCCAGTGTAGACCTGTAGGTAGGATACTTATAAAACAGCTGGTGTTAAGAGTTTGTGCAACAGCTTCAATTCGACATTTAAAACCTGTGTTGTATCCGTGTTCTACAAACTATAATTCTGGGAGATTGGTACAGCAGTAAACCTAATGGTCCTTGTGTAGCAAGAGGCGCTGTGCTGCATATGTAAGGCGGGTATAGAGTTACATTCAGGGCTGAAAATGAACACCTACCACCGGCAAAATGCAGGTAAAATATCCAATTGGCGACTAGATTTCGGAAGGCTATCTGAAAAAAAAAAAAACTTATATAGATTTTTTCATCTACAGTCCCCTCGGCAGGTGACTCACCGTGAGCCAAAAAGTTAATTTTCACCCCTGGTTACATTTGTCTGCTTTGATCTAGAGGGCTGGCCATGTATTGCCATGGGAAGGAGGAGCTGTATCACCTGTGTACAAAAAAATGCACGGCTTCAAAATGGACATCGTGGCCACGAACTGAAAGCATGACAGTCACTCCACAGTTACAGTTGTCCATTCGGACGCGTGTCTGTTTGCGTACCTCCTCCCTCCAAGTCTTCGAACCCGAGATCTCCTCTGTGTCAGACCCGATCCATCACCCGTCACCTTCCCACCCCAGTCCCCCCCGCCCCCGTCCTCACCTGGGGAGGGGCGTGTCCGTTCAGGCGAGGGGCTCTCAGCGCGCACCTCCGCTTCACACCTCAGCAATCTCTTCTCATCCCCTCCTTTCTCGTTCTCTCTTTTCTTCCCCCCACTCCTTCCTCTCCTCTCCTCTCCTCCGTAGCGCTTGGTCTGCTGAGAGCTCCATTAAGAACTTACTTTGTCACCCCCCCCCCTCCCCCCAACCCCCACCCTCCCCTTGTTCTAATGCCCTCCCGACCCCCCCCCCCCCCTCTATCCCCTCTCTTAAACCCCCCCATCCTTCCTCCCGACATCTCACTTCCACCTTTTCTTTCTCTTAACCCCCCGTCTTTTCACTCTCTCCAGCCCCCCTCCTCCGCCTACCTCCATGTTTTAAAGTCCCACAACCCCCTCCCCCCCCCCAACCCCCCAGCCCATCTCTACCCATACCTTGGGCCGGTCTCTCCCTCTAGCCCCCCTCCCCCCCTGCCTCCCCTGGCCCCGGGGCACGGCTCTTACGGTTGGTGGTCTTGGGGGGGTTTCGGGAGCTCCCCTTGGAGCAGGGTGGGAAAGGGGGGTGTCACGTTACCGCAGTAACTGTCCAGGTAAGACCGTGTTTGTTTACCTTGCCCTCCTGTCCGGAGGTCCCTGGGGTGGTGGGGTGGGGTGGGGGGGGGAGAGAGAGAGAGAGAGAGAGAGAGAGACTGTTGACATTAGTGAGAACTGATACTTAATCCTGGGACTTTAGGATCCTGAACCCCTTGCCTCACAGCATTCCACACCCACTGGGGATGGACAGCACAGGCCGGTAAGCTGTGAGAGAGGCCCTCTTCTCTGTCTTTCTTTCTCTCTCTCTCTCTCTCTCTCTCTCTCTCTCTCTCTCTCTTTCTCTCAAACACACGCATACAACATACACACCTGTCAGGTTGTAGTTTTAAAGTTTCTACAGACCTTTGCTGTAATTATAACCTCACTGCAATTCTAGTTCAGCTTTCGGTACAAAAAGGGTCGCCGAAAATGTTATACAACTTCATGTCACATCACAGGGAGGCTACATGTGGTTTATGCTTACCACAGCATGATTGGACCAAATAATGTTTCAAATGGCTATGATTGGATTGGACATCAGTTTGTACACCTAGTCCCACCTCCCAGACTAGCGAGTAGTTTATGTATGACGCATCCATAGGGGAAATTGGGACCTATTGCATCCAAATTATGTGGCTGTAAGCGGTAAGAAAAGTAAAGTGGATTGTTGTTCATACTTGAACACTTTTTGGCTGGCCCTTTCTGCCTGCCAGAAAGTTTTGGAATGGTTTTGTAATTGCAATTGGTTTCTCTTTGTGTACAGGGCAATACTTCTAAAACGTTTATCTAACATCAGTGTCGAGTTTGACACTCTGCCCATCAGACATGCTACTGGGACTGGCTGGATCTGGCTGCTGGATCAAAAAACGTCACCTCAATCTGACATCTTCGATTGTGAGCTGGGCTGTTGGGGTTCTCATCATTCATTCATTCATTCATTCATTCATTCATTCATTCATTCATTCATTCATTCATTCAGTCAGTCAGTCAGTCAATCAGTCAGTCAGTCAGTCAGTCAGTCAGTCAGTCAGTCAATCAGTCAGTCAGTCCTCTAGTGGTAAAAATTACAGAATGACTCAGAATTGCCTCAGTATCGCTGGCTTGTCATGTGTTTGTTCTCGTCATCGTTTGATTTCACGCATGACAGGAGAACCACCGGAGGAGAGGTAAACAGCACTCTGCAAACGCCACTCCACCACGCCGTCTCCAATGGGATTTGTTTTACTGGACACCAGATAGGTTTGGCTACAGCTGCCAACCTGGCAACCGCCACGGCTGCATTCGCCAACGCCGCCTCCAGCCTTCCTCTTATATTTTCACTCTCCCCTTTAATCTCTTGCGCACTCTGGTCAATAATTTCAGATTCTGACAACAGGATCAACCCAGTTTGTGATTTGTTGATGCGAGTTGCCAATGGTTTTGTTGATGCATGTATGTCACCAAGGGGTTCTGGTTGCAGTGTGGGTCTGGTGTGTTTGTGTGTAAACTCACTTCCACTTAAAAGTGACTGTGAGGAGCTGTGCTCCAGCAGGGGAACGTGAGTCGGTCTCTGCCGCCCCGGAGCAGAGAGGGAGACCGTGGAAAAGCCAACCCACCCCGTCTGGTTTCGGTTGATATCTGACTGAGTTGTCGACTAATGTGAATTCAATGAAATCTTTCTTGTTTTCAAACCCAACTTAAATAGGAAAATACAATCTAATGCTTTGAGGTATGTGTGTGTGTGTGTGTGTGTGTGTGTGTGTGTGTGGCCAAAGTATTTTATTAAAATTACTTTGAAGCAAGATATATTTGACCTGCTTGTCTACTAGTTAAACACAGCTATGGAACAAAGTGACCTCCCCCCAACCAACCCCCGCCCTCTAGTTACAGGTGTGGAGGCCTACTCTCTCTCCATGCCTGACGTTCATACTTTTCCCTCCCAAAGCTTTTACCGACCCGTGGCGGTGGCGGTCGGGGGCGTGTTTTCCCTCAAGTGCCGGTCGTTCGTCGACCCCACCGGTCCTCCTGTCCCATTGTCCTAGGCTCCTCCCGCCCACCTCAGATCCTCAGCCGAGCCGGACCAGGCCTCATCCATCCGTCTCCCGGTGCCTTTCACAGCCCGCCAGATCTCTTGTGTGTGTGTGTCAGTGTATGTGTGTGTGTGTGTGTGCTTGGTTTTCGGAGCTGCCGTCCGTCTGTGTGTGTGTGTGTGTTGTCCAGTGTCCAGGGGAAGTGTAGCACAGCCAGGTAGCAATGTGAGGAATCCTCAATGAACACGGCGGAGGTGGGGGGGTTTGGGGTGGGGTGGGGGGTCACCTCCTCCATTGTGCTGGCCCGTTCCAGCTGGGTTCACCTGCAGACAGGGAGAGAGGAACGGAGGGAACCCGATATTCTCACTTAACATCGCTGCGCCACAGCCCTCATAGATCAGCCCTGCCGGCATGGAGGCGAAGCTGGAAAAGTAAAAGTAGACGGGCAGACTCACACTCTTCCTGACGGGAGGCTTTTTTTGTCTTGTCTATTTTTTGTGTCTTTACTGTTAGGTGCTTTGGAACTTGAGATGCTTCTTTCAGCCTGTTTTTTCTTTCGGCTGTCTTGTCGAATCTCTCTATGGTAAGTAGGCTAGGCTATAGGCCTGTACAGTACCTAATGGGGCTGGTTCAGATCAAGGCTCTTGTGATGAGGGTCCCATAATCAGCCCGGTGCCAGCGTAAACAGGGCAGCGTAGCGGACGGGGGACAGGACTTCTGGGTGGTCAGGACTGTGGTGTGTGTGTGTGTGTGTGGACAGGCTCGGGAGGGGCTGTAGGAGTGGTGTGTGTGTGTGTGTGGGACGGGTCCGCGTTGCGGACGGGGGGGCGCTCCATGAGCGAACGTTTGCGGTGCTTATTTCGACCAATGTCAAAAATGCCAGCGGCGCTAGTGTGAGAATCGGCAGCCATGTGAGTGATCTGGATGTCATGTCGAGCTGCTCTACAGCCCAGACATTAACATGGCTGGCATTCCTCTACCCTAACACTACTACTGGAGGAGGGAAGGAGGGAGGGAGGGAGAGAAAGAGAGGGAGGTGGGAGTGGAGGAGGGGGGAGAGGGAGGGCGAGAGAGGTAGGGTTAGCGAGCGGAGCTATCAGTTAATCACGCCGACCCTGTCTCTCCGCTCTGGCTGCAGAGAGAGACAGCACTGCAGAGACAGCCTAGTCGGATGTGTCTGGCCCTGTGGTCATCAAACAAACATACAAACAAACAAACAAACAAACAAACAAACAAACAAACAAACAAAGCAGTTGTGCCAGTGATCCAGACAGGCTGTGTGTCTAAAGCCCGTCTACCTGCCTCCTCCTCGTCGACAGGCTGGCATGTCTCAGCTGCATGCTGTAATGCTGGGGACACTGACGAGGTTGGAAGGGGGGTCTCTGACCAGACTGTCCGACACAGTGCCAGTGGTGGACTTAGGTGGTGGCTGGCCGGGCTGGGGAGTGGGGGTTAAGGCTAACAATGAGAGGCAGTAAAACTGTGGTCAGTCTGCTGGGATTTAGACGTACCCTCCTGTTACTTTGAAGACCAGCCAGGTATAAACATGCACCCAGGATAAACACAGCACCGAGGATATAAAATACACTGCAGCTCCGTTCTGTGTATTACTATGACTGTGTATTGTAGGTGTGTGTGTGGTGCATACCTGTATTACGACTAGTGTATGTGGAGCTAGCCTAGCCTCCAAGGCTAGCTCAATGTCCTACAGAAATACACACCTCATAGACTTATTTACTGTAGGCTGTAGTCGCTTCTGTGTCTGGATCTCCAGGGGTTATCTGGGCCCACTCCGATCTATCGATGTAGTGGTGGGTGGAGAGGTGGTTTGGAATGCTCTAATCGCAAGGGAACCCTGTCATTTGACATGTTGTAGTCTGGCTATTGTGCAAAATGCCACAATGTGTGTTTTACTGAATCCCAGACCTGGAGTTAAAAGCCGAATCGCTTCCCCTCCGCCGACAGTACACGCTTTTAATCACATGTAACAAACGGCTTCCACTGACCTCAACACTGTGTTCAACATTCCAATTAACCCACCACAGCGCGGTTGTGTTCAGGGCTGAATGAATTCTAGGCCGCGATTGATACCAAAACGCCTCCATGAAAAGAGCCCTTTGTTTCTTTTCCCTTTCTCCCTCCTCTCCACCCCTCTTCCTCCCTCCCTCCATCCCTGTCCCATCCCTCATCACTCCGGTCAGAACTCATATTAATCTACAGCTGTCTGGAGCTCAAGTGAAACGCACACGCACGCGCACGCCGAGACATCTGAGAAACAGAACATATGGCAGCGTCACATTTTCCTGCTTTTGTTTGACGTTGCTTGTGAGGGTTTCCTCCCCCTCCCTCTCTCTCTCCTCCGCTCCCTCCCTCCCTTCACCCTGTACCCACCTCCACAGCCGTCGGATGATATAGACTCTCCTCACCACTACTGTTCTCTCTCTCTCTCTCTCTCTCTCTCTCTCTCTCTCCTCTCCCCTTCCTTTCTCTACTATCCTCTCCTCTTCCTTCTGCTCCTCTTTTTGTCTAGCTCCTCCACGTCTCACGGGTCCTCTCCTGTTTACGACCAACGAGGTCGTGGTGACTGACAGCTCCGGCGTAGCTGGAATGAGATGCGTGAGGAATGCTATGGAACACGCACACAAATCACTTGATATAAATGCTTGACACCGCGGAGACCGCAGGTTCATGGGTATCCTGTCTGTACATAGTTTTGTGGAGAAGAGAGA
The DNA here is from genome assembly GCF_949987555.1 of Borostomias antarcticus. NCBI lineage: Eukaryota > Metazoa > Chordata > Actinopteri > Stomiiformes > Stomiidae > Borostomias > Borostomias antarcticus. Next base: position 13,418,031 of record NC_140252.1, read on the forward strand.
GAGAGAAGTTGAACAGAGTAATGGATGAATTGGAATGAGTGGGTCGCTTCCATTAAATCGAGGGGTGGGGGGGTGGGTAAGAGTAAGAGTAAGAGTAAGTTAGCATCTTGAAACCCATCTCCTATTCCATCTGAGAACGCAAAGCACAGCTGTGGAGGTCCTAAGCACACAGATGTAGGGTATATGAAAAAGGGGAGGGGTCAAATCTAGTTTAAATTCCATCAATTCAGAATTGAAAAACAATTAATTGATGATCAATTCCATTAAAATGAGATTGCGAGGAAGATGATAAACATTTTTTGTGTGTGCATTTTTTGTGTGCGTGTTATTTTTATTTTGTTTTCTTTTTTTTTAAGCAATTTTTCATTTTAATATAGTCTTACTTCCTGAATTGGCTGAATTAAAATGAAATTTAGCCCAAACCCTGATGTGTAAAGCACAGATTGTACCGAAGCAGAGAACAGTTGAGAATCTGAGTCACAATACGCTGTGGCTTTATAGTGACAAAGGCAGACAACACATTTACACCAGGACTGTATCAAGAGAAACAAAATACTTTAAAATGCAATATATTAATATATACACGTACATATAACAAGGCTGCTAGACACAATGAAACAGAGGAGGAATTAGTTCATATAATCTTTTACATTCTCACAGGGGCTACAGCGATAAACAAAGATCACACAAGCACGCACACAGTTGTATACTTACACAAGCACACATGTACGCATGCATGCATACACACACACACACACACACACACACACACATTCATATACTAACACACACGCACGCTTGCATGCATGCATACACTTGCGCGCGCGCGCACACACACACACACACACACACACACACACACACACACACACACACACACACACACACACACACACACACACACACACACATATCACAGTTGTGTGTGTCCAATGCTGCTTCCCTCCCCCTCCCTGATCTCCAGTCCCAGCAGTTGTTCAGCCCGGGTCAGCCTCCAGGTCTCACACACAGGCTCCTTTTATGACGTACTGAGCCCTTGGTCAAGCACTATGCAGTGTGTGTGTGTGTGCACGTGTGTGTGTGTGTGCGCGCGTGCGTGCACGTGTGTGTGCGTGTGTGTGTGTGTGTGTGTGTGCCCATTGAGTTGAGGATAGCAGTTGTTGCTGACAGCTGCTGGGGAGCAGTATAGATAGAGTCAAGTGGCTTCAAATAGCTGCTGCGCTTCAGTCATGTCAGAGAATGGCTTCTCGTTCCCTCGTCCGCCACCTTTGCCGATCCACCGGCAGCCCCCGCCGCCCGGCACTCTGTCTCCGAGGCCTCTTCAGAGAACCAGTCCCGATTCACACTTTCGCCGTGAAAGGAATCCCTATGCAATGTAATTTTTTTTCCTCTCGGCTAGAGTCTTTTCAGGGGGTCGACGGCATTCTGTTCAACGCAGTTCGGTTCGGCAGGACCGTCCCACGGCAAAATCGCTTCCACACCCGAGCGGGGTCTCCGTCCAGCTGTTCTGGACGGTATCTGTCCCCCGCCTCCTTGCCGGCCTCTGTCTCCAACAAGAATAGAGTCTGGCCTCTCTCCCCCTCTCTCTCTCTCTCTCTCTCTCTCTCTCCGCCAGAGTCCTGTCTCTCTGTATCCAGCCCGGAGCCAGAAAGGCGTGTGGCTCTCAGCTCAGCAGACTCCGGCCACAGTTACTGTAGCGGCGAGCTGCAAGTCAGACCACAACCTGTTACATTAAAAACACCGTCTGCCTGTCTGTCCGTCCGTCCGTCAGTCCTCCTGTCTGTAGTCACACAAAGCAGAGCAGCAAAGAGGCCAGCATGGGAGAGAGAGAGAGAGAGAGAGAGAGAGACAGAGAGAGAGAGAGAGATAGGGGGAGAGGGAGAGAAGGAGGGAGAAGGGAGAGGAGGAGGGTGCCAGGCTTCTAAAACCAGTACAAATCCTTGCTCTTTTCCTGGGCCTGAAGACCTGAGAGAAGCGGAAAAGAGGAAAAAGAGAGAAGGAGAAAGAGAAGAGGAAGGGAATTAGAAGGAGGGAAACAAACAGCCTGTACAGTAGAAGCAGGAGGAAGGAGAGGCGAAAGGAGGAAGGTGAAGCTGTATAGCCCTGGTCTAGGATCAGCGTTTCATGTTTGCTACTGGCGATAAAGTGCGGTTGTGCGCAGAGCTAAACTGATCCTAGATCAGCGCCACGCTGGCGGCTTCACTCTGGAGGGAACAGCAGACGCCGTCTTTGCCTTCTCTCTCCGAGGCCTCTGCCGTCGCCCCCAGAGTGAAGCTGATCTGTCCTGGCCCTTATGGAGAAGTGTTGTTGTTGTTTGTTGTTGTTTTTGTCATTACCTGCGTCTACGTTGAGGCCGATCTCCGGCCCCGCAGTGGCGAAGGCCCCGGACCAGGCCGCCCCGGCCGCCACCTCGCTCTTCCCCAGGTCGCATGACGAGGCGCTGGAGGCGGGGCCAGGCGCGGGGGGCAGCCGGTGGGGCCGCACAGACGACACCAGCAGGGAGCCGTAGCGGGGGTCGAAGGGCGTGCCGTACACCTCGTGCATGCCGGGCCGCGGGTAGGCGGAGCCCTGGGTGGCGATGGCGCCCCCTAGCGAGTAGGGGTGGTGGTGGTGGTGGTGGTGGTGCGAGGCGTGCCAGGAGTCGGGAGACGGCTGGTGGAGGTGGCTGTGCAGCGAGGCGGAGGAGTAGGGATCCCCGGGGAAGGGGAGCTCTGTGTGGGGGGGGCCCAGAGAGGAGGACAGGCTAGGCTGGTAGGCACTGTTCCAGAACGAAGGGGGGAAGCTCCTTTGGCTCATGGGGAAGGAGCCGTCTGGAAAGGAATCAACGAATCATATAATCCTTAAATTATCATGTGATTAAATCATCAAATCAAACCCACTAATCTTAAGAGGCACATTCTCAAAATCAATGGTTGGTCGAATTGATTTCTGATTTTTATTTTATCAAAAGTATCTGAAGTTCATTAGCATGGAATTTTGAGATATTTACTCAATAATGTTGTAGGTAACAAGATTTTCAGTGTGTCTACATTGTCAGAACAAAGAGTGCTATGCTATTCTATCCCAGATAGAACATTTGGGGGGTCAGACAGAACTCTTTTGGGTTCCACCTTTTAGGGTTCTACAGTCAGAATTCTATTCAGAACCCAAAAATGCTTGGGACTGACAGGAAAGGGGTTCTATCTGGAACCCTTTTACAGAGGGTTCTACCACAGGATAAATGTAGCCTAACATTTCTGAAAATGTAATCAGATTAACTGATGATTCATTTATAACTATTACATTTAATCAGTTTATAATCCTTGCTTATGATTTTCAATTAGTCTAACAATTATAACGCTGAGAGACAAGTGCCATCTAAAGTGGAGATCATCAAGAAGGACCTAATGCAAATGCGTATAGGCTATTGAGCAAGCGATAGGCCTAACTACCACATTTGTCCAGAATAGACTAGCCTACTTCTGCAGTCCTCCAGCGACCCGCGAGTTGACATATTTTCGACGCTGTGGTTAATATTAAATCATTGTATTTGACTTTTTGATTTCGATGCTATTTTCATCAAATGAGGACGAGAAGGCCGCGCGAAATTAAACAGAAACCAGGCGGACAACAGTAATTTGTTATATCCATAGGCTAGCCTACTTTACCATTTAGGGTAATTATTTATTAAGAAAATAACAATAACCCAAGATCTAAAAACTATAACTAGTTTTACTATAACTAGCCTATAACTAGTTTTTAGATTTGGGGTTATTGTTATTTTGTATAGCCTACATTCAATCAAAATGCATCAAAAATAATTTAGGCTACACAAATAAAACGAATACATTATTTACACGGGTAAATTGTTACTTTTATCTTAATTAGGCTACAAAGATTTTGAATTAGCCTAAATATTGCGCAATGTGTGCATATCCGTGCTAGGCTGGTTTGGATAAAACAGCTGTGTGTTTCTTCTGTGCGTTCAGGTGAGGCCGCGCATGGGCACCCACTGCACCACTGCAACTCGGTGGTGATACTACTACTACTACTACTACTACTACTACTACTACTACTACTACTACTACTACTACTACTACTACTACTACTAATAATAATAATAATAATAATAATAATGTCCTACCCACAATAATACCTCCGTGGTGCTCCTACCTCGTGTGGATTTGTTGGCGGACCCGGGCGCGTAGCTGCTGGGCTGGCTGAGCGCGCGGCTGAAGTGCTCGTCCACTACCGAGCTGATGTCGCCATGGAAATATGTGAAGAGGACGCATCTCGAGCCCAGGTACTCGGCCTCGGGCGGGGGCTCCTTCTCGCGAGCGCAGTCCTCCTCCTTGATCGACGCCGGACCCGGCAGGTTCGGGAACGAGCTGCTCGCGCTGACACTCTCTTGAGCCTCTTGCATTTTTGAATAAAATGCCAGTTTCTGAGATGAGATGGAAACATGCGATGAATAAGTAGATACATATATAAGGCTAATATGTTATAACAAAATGTGTTGCTATAGGCCTATCAATTTTTGTAAACCTTTATTTAACCAGGGGAAATCCTGTCGAGATTGAAATCTCTTTTGCGAAGATATTTGACTTCGATGAGTCTACGACAGGCTTTGAGTTTCGCCTGTATTTAGATCGCCATATAGTGTGACAGCATTGCCCTTAAAGCCCATAAATTACTGTGTGTGTTGCAATGCTGCTGTTGTGCATTGGGCTACAAATTATTTAGGCTAGGCTACTACACTTCCGACAAGCAGCCTTTTTACTAAACTATTTCATGTTGTTGACAATAATCCATACCCTCAGTGGGATATCCAAGTTTATTTTAAATAGAGGACACATTTATTTGTAGGTTTGGTAGGATAGCCTATGTCTAGGCCTAATAGCCTAATTGGCTATAGACTCGTTTGATAGCCTACATTAATTATTTCTCAACACCTGAGGATAAAGATCCCACGTTTTGTAGGTATGCTAAGTCTATATCCTGTTGATAATTGTTATTAGACACTTAGGGTCCAGTCAACCCATGGTCAGCCCCGTTAAAGAGAGGCTTTCGCACTATGTGAAAAATGAAAGCCCGCTCTGTGTTCAAACGCACATAAGGTACGTCTGGATATTGACTGCGAGAGGTTTTAAGAAAGTGGCAAAACCTTTAAGAGGGCCTTAACACCGTCTGGATAGTATAGGCCCCGCATGTCTCTGGACACACCGAGGCCTGGATGCCGGTTTGGAAGAAAAACAAAACACCTTGCACCCCGCACATAAGAATTCAGTTGGCTTTATTTACAGTAGGCCTAATAGGCTATCAAAAAGAGATTGTCACTACAGCACTGCTTAAATCAGTTATCAGTTACCATAGCTTGGTCTTATTTAATTAGGTGGCACAGCTAGGTAATTTGAGAAGGCACTCTTCAACTAGAGCTTTTTACTGCAATCAGTTAAAACTGAAATAACTCAGCAATTGGTATGTCGAATAAAAAATTAAATGGATAGGCCTATACATTCGTGCAGCGGGTTATGTTTGCTATTGGTTCATTGTCATCATTTTAATCTCTTGAATATAATAAGTAATATTTTAACATTAACATTTGTTTGCAAACGAATAATTAGGCATATATGTCCTTAAGATTATGAGGAGGGTGGAGAAGGAAATGCTTGGCAAATTCTATTTATTTATTATTTTTATAGCCTAGATTAACCGAGAGCCATTAGGCCTAACATTTAAGCACTTGAAAACTAGGGACATAACAGGGACATTCCAATAATATCAAAAGGTTTTCAATTTTGAAAAGTACAGTTCAATGTAGGCTATTAAGTTATGCGTAGTTCCGTAACTTTGTAAAGTTCTTGTTGACTGAAATCTTTGGAAGGCTGTTGCGTGTAGAGGAATGTTGAGAGTGAACCGCGATAAACCCAAATAGACCCAAAGCACAAACAAACATACGCACACACAAGTGAGACAAAACTTTACACGCAATGATCAGTAAAGCAGTCTCTCTTACCTGGTGATGATAGGGGCTGTAGGCAGCGGCGAAGTAGGGCTGAGGTGGTGGACCATACACTTGATACATAACATCCAAACAGCTCATGGCGAAACCTGCGGGATCTCACGGATAACGACTTGACGGAATAAACAGACGAATCATTGGAGACGATCGGTCGGTTATATCCCTAAACGTGCCGTTGACGAGAAGCTTGATCGTTTCCCCCCGCCGCTTTAAATCTATTTGGATCAGTGGAGAGCGTTCTGTCTGTAGCTGCGCGTCCTGTCCTTGGTCTTTACGCACCGTCAGTGCGCCAGCGAGAGCGTGGCGGGTTGGAGTGAAGACATAGACCTAAAACAGACGTCCAGATTTGACGTCTCTGGGCACGGGCTTCTATCGACCAATGAGCCGCTCTGCTGTTCGCTGTCTTCTTAAGAACCGCGACGATTTCACCACTGTCATGCGATGCTTATGAAGTATAGTCTAGTATGCAGCGGAGGGTTTTTGCCAAATTGTAGCCTAAATGTTGATCATGTGCCAGGTTAGGGATAGTGCTATATGCTAGTTCGTTCCTGGTCTGACTTCTCTTACATGTAGCTAACTGCTTTCTTTAGGGTAGACTAACTTGATTTGCTAATTTCTCAGTTTAGAATCCTGCACAGCCACTTTTAGACTGATTACCTGTAGCCTCTTCGTCAAGACAACCAGTCTGTGAAACCGTAAATGTAAGGGGGCTGTGTGATTGGCTGAGGGATGAGCTGATTAGCTGAAGCTAATTGAGTTTGTACACAGATCAAACTAACCAATGAGAGGAATGTGGAGCTCCGGAGTGCCACAGTCCTGCAGTGGCCCGTCAGATTCCTAGGTCAGGGGTCAAATAGTTTTGTCACAATCTGGCTGGTGGTCAAAGGTCACTACTGTACCTCTATAACAGAAAAGGAGCACTGCCCAGACACCTGTCACAGAGCCAACCGACAGCGGAGATAGCCTTTTCAACTCCATAAGGTACTGTTTTGGGACCCTAAATGGTTCTTTCTGATCTGCAAGGTTTCTAATATGGAACCTTACAGACCCGAAAAGGGTTCTACTTGTGAGTGTGGTGGGTATTTTCTAGAAGATCCCATGGGATCTCATGTCATGTAGTTAGGCCATGCTTCCTGACAGCAATGGGTAACCATTTATTGGCTGGTAACCTTGTGGCTGCTTGGTGTAGCCTGGACATCAGATCTTTCTTAGATTGTTGCAGTGAGTTTGCAGGCCTCTTGTTGTTGCAGCGAGTTACCGTAGGTCTCTCCTCTGCTCCTCCTCTCATCTCCTCTCTCCTGTCTGCTCCTCCTCTCCTGTTTCCTGTCTGCTCCCCCTCCTCTCTGCTGTTGTTTATATTTTAAGTAGTTTTCACATGTATTTAGACGTTTTAATAATCTTTACATGCATGTGAAATAAACTATATGCACTCTGTGTATCTCAATGTTAGATGATTCAACACAGACAGACAAAGCATGTGTGTGTGTGTGTGTGTGTGTGTGTGTGTGTGTAAATCAGAAACTAGGCCTCAACTGTCACAAATATAAAGGGCAGATTAAGGAGGACGCCAAGGTAGTGCGTAAGGTTGACCATAGGGAATAGGAAGTGAGGGACCACAAGACAGGCATATAAATTAGGATTTGATAAGTGAACAAAGGATATTCAAACCTAAGTTTGTAATGAATAGAGTCCTTGAAGAGTGGATAAGAGAGGAATGACAGTGGCTCACAGGAAGTGAAACCGATAAGGTGTAAATCAGACTTAAATAGACACCAGACAGTTGAATCTATTGGGAAAGATATTGGACAGAAGAGTGGGCACTGTCCTGACTTTTAATAAGCTGAACCATAAATCTGAAAGCCACCTGTGACAACTAATAGAAACAGAAATTATACAACTGAGTTGTGCGAAGAGCATGTTTAGTCTCCTGCAGGACACCCACTGAGACTGTGTATTTGCTCTTGTGGAAATAAACAGCCTCTGTTGATTGCCTCTGGACTCCGGTGTTTCTTCACTGAATTTGATTGTATTGACAAAGTGTTCCAAATGTAGTTTAAGACTCAATTTTACTAAACTGTGTTTTCCTCCCCCTCCTCTCTCTAATCGTCTCTTCTTCTCCTCCTCTCCTCCGGTCTGTTCATCCGCTCTTCTCTCTCCTGTTATGACGGCTCCTCCTCCTCCTCTGCTCCTCCTCTTAACTATTTCCTGTCCTTCCTCCTTCTGCCTCCTACCCTCTCCTGCTACTTCTCTTTTCTCTCTCAGCCCTCTCTGTCCATCTCACCAACACGGCACACTGCATCAACAGTAACTAGCCTCTCATCGAGTCTCTCTAGACTTATTCCGTTAAGTTCGAATCAGAAACTGGGCATTCTCTTCAGTAAGCTCTTTGTCAAGAGCAGAGCAATCGTGAAGAGCATCAGTGTGGTACGTGCATACGGCAGTCTATTCACACTCCACAGCTCTTGGAAAGTGTGCTCAATAGACGGTGGGCTACTGATCCTCAAGTGGAAGTCAAACAGTTTCTGTCACAATAGGCTTCTCCCGCTGGCAGAATTAAGAAAACGTATTCATACTGCATAATGTACATCACGACCTTGATTTCGTCATTCTGTTCTGCCCCCATTCTGTCTCCTTGTTAAAACAAACCAAGTTTATCTAAAGGCCTACTACCATGGGGCGGAGAGACGGAAGAAAATACGCTTTTCTTTCTCAGTGAATGGACAGATTTAATGTCTGCAGGCTTTTATGAAGTTGTCTAAAAGGAGATTTTACTCATACAATTATTCCGAACTACCTTGAGTCTGAATACAAAGATCCTCTCAAACAGCCCTTTAAAATGGGAGCCCCACAGGACAAAGACAATTACATCTGTTCTAAGTTTACTGAAAGTATTCCACAATTTGTCTTAGTTCTTCAAGGACTAATGGGTGTGTTATATCATTCGTTTCATGTGGAGAGAAGACTGCTGGCCATCATGGACAATGTCGCACACCTTCTACATGACATCCCTCTGGTCAGGCAAAGGAGCTCTGCCATGGTGCTGGACAGAACGCTTCCAGAGGTCCCTCTAACCAGCTGCCATCAGACTGTTCAATACATCTCCTGACTGGCTGGACACAATGGACCTGAGTCTGCTTGGAGGGTGCTAAGGCTCCTGGACAGGAAACTTACCTACTGAGACTCTTACTTGATATCTTCTTCTTATTTTCTTTTTCATTACACTCTTGTATATTTGGATTTTTGTATATTTTTTGTATTAAATTTGTACCTAGTTTTGATTGCGCTTCTTGTATGCTACTGCTGTACCACCGTAAGAAAAGAAAAAAAGTGCTAACTGCCTGCCTACCTACTGTACCTACAATATACATAATACATTCTTTCTGATTTTAGATCTTAGCGTCCCTCTCTTTCTATACCCCCCCCTCTCTCTACCCCTCTATCTCTCTCTTCCCCTCTCGCGACCTCATTCTCTCTCTACCCCCCCCCCCCCCACCTCTCTACTCCTCTCTACCCCTACTCTCCAATGAGTTTTGTTAGGTTATTGTTGTTATCAGATGAAAATGATGCTGGCATTTACAATCCCGTGGAGAATGTTTCCTTGAACCTGGGAGGGCCTGTTCTCTTTGTTAAACCAGTTAATGTATCAAGAACCATTTCAAGTAGCACCAGCACTAATGGGTATTGAACTGTCCTGAAGAATAAAAAAAAGACTAGGCTATACTTTCCTACCATCCTACGAACTGTTCTCCCCCTCTGTGTACACATTCACTTGTTGTTTGTCCTTGAGGAGAAAATTCTGTGCTGCATTTGTCCAGAGATGGTGAGAGCACTCTGTTACTGGAAGACGAGCTCTTTTCATTTCACATGAATAACACAGAGAAGCACCTGCTGTCCACCAACACACACTTTGTGCGGCCGGGATACATAAATAATATGACACTCGTCAGCCAGCTGCATGGGGAAGGGGTGGACTTGACGACGAAACAGGCCCCCTATCTGATGAGACCAGAGTGGATGTGAATGATGCATGGATATAGAATCACTAGATAGAATCATCGCTATGTCATCTGTTAAATGAATCTCCAGCTAGTGCACGAAGCAGGAAGTAGTGGAATTTGACTGCGACATCTTGCCAAAATGAATGGTCTGGCACCTGGATTCCACTAAGCATCATGGTCAAAGAAGTAGTAACTTGGAGACGATAGTTTTCGCCACGCTGCTCTCGCCAATAGAATCCATTTGTGATTGGAAGACGGAAATGCCTTTGACTAGGTAGGCTACTGTTAACTATCGCTAAGTCATCAGCAAATGCAACATCATGGCAGACTGCACCAGAATGCTGCCTATTTAACACATGTAAGTTGACAAACACCAAACATTATTATACAAATAATATTACATTACTGTGAATAGTTTTTTAGGTGTGGGCCCAATACAGCAATACATGTATATTTACCTTTTGTTAAAGCGTACTCAGTAGCCTAGCATCTGACCTGTCTGACTGACGAGCCCTGGAGCAAAGATTTTGTAGAGAACCAAGACTGCCACTGGCCTCTTCCATTCTCAGTCATAAATTGAAATGTATTTTCTTTAATTTTCACTCAGCATGTAAAAAAAACTTGTTGTCCTCAATGGTAGTTATGCCCATGTTGTAGGCCTAGAGGCATTTTTTGGCACTGGGATGCTTTAAAGTGTGCAATACATGTGCTTCGCCAGGAAATTGCACATCAACATTGACACAATTAATAACACGGTGTATTAGTAGTATAAGTATAAGTAGGCTACACAGTGAACCTGTCGTCCTCCACCCATGATGCATGCCATCAGCATGTAGGCTACAGTTGAATGTGTAGGTGGAGTATAAAAATAATCTATATCTATAATCTATCTCTTATCTATAGAGCTGGCATAATAGGCCCATCATATTTTTAGTTTGGTCTAAAATGTAAACAAGACAGTAATCTAGTGTTCATTTGGTCTATGCCTTCCTCTGCTGTCCCTATAGTGTTACATAGTGTATCAATGCATTCTACAAAGCAAAATGTACTGGGCAATGGGAAAAATGAATTGTGGCGACCGCCCTCCAATGGAGGGCTCTGGATTTGTGTGCCGGACGCACTAACATACGTATGCACGAACGTACGTGCTCACTAACGTACTGGGGTCAATCTACAGTCCCCCCCTTTGGCGTTGCCGGATGGAGGACAATAAGAAATAATTGAATCTCTCCCCACTGTCTTCTGACTGGAAAGGAGAGGTGGAACGTTATTACGTAATTACATTTACTCACATTTACTTATTAACTGTACTAAGTAGATCTCTCCAGTATTTTTACTTTTTTGAGGTAATTTAAAATGCCATCATTGTACATTATCAATGATGTGGAGTACCTTTTCAACAGCAGTCAATTATAGTACAGAGTATAAAAGGTGGCCTTTTGCAGTTTCACATTTATGCATACAGTATCATTGTATTATTTTTTCTTTATCATTTGGATTCATTAGTTGGATCTCTTTCTATATGTTACAGAGCAGTACATGTACCATGCAAATCAAAAGACTAATAATTGACACCATATTCAGCGTAGGTCAAATTGGCTAGAAAGTTGAGAAATGCGGCTGAAAAGTCTGAGAACATTTGATAACTTCATTCAGCAGGGCTGTCTATTCATAGAAAAAAAAACAGAGCCGAACACGTTAAATGAAAATCAGAGACAAAAAATCTCTTTCACCATTTATTCTGGCCAGTTCAGACAGAATACTGACACATTGTCTGAGAGCCTTATTCTGACAGTTTAGAAAAAGATGAAGTCAAATTTTCAACCACTTTGTTTTTTTTACCCCCAGACCATCTTGTTAGTGCATGTTATTTTCATCTTCTGCCCTCTCTTAATCAGACGGTCTCTGTGCCTCTACCTTCCTTCATGTGGGTAGAGATCCCTCCTTATCGACGACTCCCCCTCCTCTCGTGACCTTCTATTCTAAGTTGCCTGGAGACTGCCAGGAGCCGCATGGCGGACCTGGTCTTTGTGTCCTCCCGTATCCGTGAGGCCTTTTGTCTGCTCCCCCCAGCAGTACATCCATCCAGCCTGGTTCTACTGTGTTCTTACTGCCATTACGCAGAGACAACCGTGCTCTACTCCGGGTAGCTGGTCTCCTCTCTTGCTTCATTTACTGACGTCCACATAGTTCTACCCGCCCATCCACCCATTCAAAGGACACATGGCTCTGGCCTTTGGAAAGTAATCAAGAACCACTGTACTTTTTTTTTCTGCAGTCCTATCTATCTGAATCCACAACAGTTGGGTATGTGTTTGTGTGTGTTTGAGTAAGTATTTGTGTGTGTGTGTGTGTGTGTGTGTGTGTGTGTGTGTGTGTGAGAGAGAGTGTGTGTGTGTGTGTGTGTGAGTGCTTGTGTGAGTGTGCGTCTGTTTTGTTTTTCTCCAGTTGAAAAATGAACAAATCTAAGAGAGCAAATATCATTTACGGAGCTTTATTGTGTGTGTGTGTGTGTGTGTGTATGTGTTTGTGTGTGTGTTTGTGTCTGTTAACCAACTCCGCCAGTGTGTTTGATTGTTTTCATGTTTGCACCTGAATAAGAGGAATATGTATCACAGTGATCTGTCAGCCGTTAACGAGCCAATCTAGGAGTCTCAAAGAGGGGCTGGGGTGGTGGGGAGGGGGGGGGGGGGGGCGGGGGGGTGAGGAGCCTTTCATCACTAAGCACAGCCTCCATCCCTCCCTCCCCTCCCCTCCTCTCCTCTTCTCTCCTCTGCCTCTCCTTGCTCACCTAAAGGCAGTAGCATTATATGAGCATTCAATTAAAGTCTTTGGAGATGGTGAAAAAATGCACCGCATCAAAGAAGAGAGAGAGAGAGAGAGAGAGAGAGAAATAGAAAGAAAGAGTGAGCAGGAGAGAAGACGAGGGGGGGGGGGTCGGTCCTTTTCTATGCAGCTGGACAGTGAAAGGGCCCTGAAACGATTCTTAATGAGGCCAGATATGACGACGTGTTTAATTAGCGGGGGGGGCGGGGGCAGCAGAGGAGGACGTGGAGAATGCGAGGGGAGGAAGAACAATACGGCCCGCTTATCCCCGCTAAAGCAGCCCGGCTAAAATGTGAGAAATGTTTTTCAAGCGCCGTGGGCTCGGTTTGCATAATGACCTGGTTAGCGACGCGCGAATGGCTGACCCGTGTGACTTCCTGCCCGCGACTCCCTCCGCCGCTCCTCGGCAACACACCTGGGATGTGGTCGTCAACAGGTGCCTTCTCCCCAACCCCGGCAACCAAGCACCCCCCGACACACACAACAAGGAGGCACCGCCACCCCCCCCCCTCCACACACACACACACACACAACAAGGAGGTACCGCCACCCCCCCCCCCCCCACACACACACCCTCCTCCCTGGATCTGTCATCCAGAGCATAGGCAGCCTTATCTAGAAGACTCAATTTCAGATGTCTTCTGTGTAATTAAAAAGTCACCAAGGGTTGTTCGTTTTGGTCAACACTATTACTCATATTGACTCTTTGGGGTTCAGTAATTGTATTTTCCGTTTGAATGGGTTAGATTGAAATGCTGGTCTAAAATGTTGTAAGTGTAGTGCTGCAGCTCTTACAATAAGTCCAGTTGTCTAGAGTAAGTGCACCGACTCATCCCAGTCATCATCAGTAAAGCCTTTTATAACAACAAGTGACACCAGCAGTCAGTGTTAGAGAAAGGATTTTTTTCTGTACACACACACATACGCGTATGCACGCACGTGCGCACGTGCACACGTGCACTCATACACACACACACACACACACACACACACACACACACACACACACACACACACACACACACACACACAAACACACACTCCAGCTCTAGTCTTCCTCCCCTCTCTCCCAGCTGTCTCCTGGGGGTTTCGGGTCCGTTCCTAACTTGGCGCCCCCACCCCCCCATCGCCCCCCCCCCCCCTGGCCACTGAGACCCGCTGATTCACGGGGACGCCCACAGAGCTGTCACATGGGAGGCAGGTGCGGAGAAAACTGGCCGGCCGGCCGCGCCGAGAAACAGCCTCTGACCTCACCCTTAAAACATCGCAAGATGGCGGCGCCCGGCGGTCACGGGGGCCCCAGCCAGAGACATACAAGGGCTTTTCTAAATATTGAAATGAAACCCGAGGAGGTGGAAAGGTGGGATCGCTGGAAGAGTTACGGCCCGTCGGCAGGGCGGGTGGCAGGGGGCGATACTGGGACGACGTGACATTTAGTCTGTTCTTCCAGACCGCTGGGGAGCACAGACAGAAACACACGCTGGCCCCAGACCAGGGCTTTGTAGAGGAGAAAGTTTAACCGGATAGAATTTTGGATAAACAGGCCGGCGTTCTTAATGAGTAGAAGATGTGAGGGTGTTGCAGAGGGTTACGTAAACTAACATGCCTGATAATTATAGCTGAGCTCCAGTCACTCTGTAGGAACAAGACTATTTATTACACACCTCGGTTAACGATGTCAAGTAGAGCTGAAATATGATATAGGGAATATGTCATACTGTACATTATGTCTTTTCCAGCTACTCTTCAATCTCTTCATTAATGGACGCCCATCAGTTAAACAGCACATTCCATGTTTACAGGCAATGTTTTTGGGAGACAGGTTGGGAATCAGGAATGTGGGACACGCAGAACTTAATCCTGCAAATGCAGCTGCATTTTAACACTCAGAACGACATAACTACTGTTTGGGAGGGAGAGAGAGAGGGAGAGAGAGGAAGGGAGAGAGAGAGGAAGGGATAGAGAGAGAGTGAGAAAGAGAGAGGGGAAGGGAGAGAGAGAAACCACTATCTCCGGTCTCTTCCTACAGTTAGCACCATACAGACCCTCTCCAGCCATGCAAATGCTAGATGAATGTTAAGTGAATGTTGGGCAGAGCGTGTCTAATATGGACCATGTTATCTGGAACAGATGACAGAAAGAGACCCAACTGAGCCTGGAGACCACACAGGTCCTTCCACCCTGCTACTGTAGCTTAGAGGGAGAAGAGGTGGGTGGAGGATGGGGGGGGGGGGTTGCCTCAACAATAATATTACAGCAAATGACTTTCCAACCTCCGGTTCTGGCCCTAACCTCCCCAGGTCCGGGGGGGGGGGGGGGCGGGTGATGGAGGGCTGGAGTGGGGGGTTCAGGCTTTAGGCTGGGAGATTCTCCAGATTCCCCCAGCATAGCGGCCGTGCCGGAGGGACGGGGGGAGGGGAAGGGGGGCAGGGGGGGGGTTGTAGGGGGGTCGGCGGTGGGGGATAGCAGCCTGGTATAAGGCATGCCACGCATCGCTCCTCCAGTGTATATTTTCATTTAGCCTGAATGCTTGGCACCCCGTGTGGGTAAACGAAGTGCCAGTAGGTAGACATAGACGGCATAGCTGCTCCTCTCTTCAAGTGATGAAAGAATCCATTAATTAACATAGCTTATTTACATGGCTGGGAGGTTGCTCCACACCCCCGCCAGTCAACAACTAGTCTAGCAGCGACTATAATAAACTAGGCTGATGATGATTGTGAATGATGGTTCCTGCGACTCAGGAACCATCATCATCATCAGGAAACAGTCTCTCTGTCCCTGTGTTCCCCTTTATATTGGACACCATCTACTCAGAAGCTAGTCTGAGTGTAATTAAATATTGATTCTGTGGAAGAGGAAAAGCACATAATGATGATATGATAATTATGCCATCAAAACAGAAAAATTGCATATACAGTCAAGCTGGAAAGTCTGTATAAAATCTGGAACTAGTCCTGATAGAGGGAAAGATGAATGCAGCTAAATACACCGAGATCCTTGAAGAAAACCTGCTCCAGAGGGCTCTGGACCTCAGACTGGGGCGAAGGTTTACCTTCCAACATGACAACGGAGAAAGACTGTGAATGTCCTTGAGTGGCCCAGCCAGAGCCCAGGCCTGAATCCAATTGAACATCTGTGGAAAGAGCTGGAAATGGCTGTGTACCGATGCTCCTCATCCAACCTGACAGAGCTTGCAAGGATATGCCGAGAGGAATGGGCAAAAATCTCCAGAAACAAGTGTGCCAAGCTCATAGGCGTTTTCCCAAGATGCCTTGAAGCTGAAGCCAAAGGTGCATGAACCAAGTATTAGGCTAAGGTTGTGTACAGATATGTAACCCCTAAATAAAAAAAATGTTGTCAGTAAAATGCAATTGCGTATTTTCAATTTGTCATTATTGGCTATTGTGTGTAGATGTTTGAGGCAAAAATGAACTCAATCTATTGTAGTATAAGTCTGTAACATAATAAAACGTGGAGAAGGTGAAAGGGGTTTGCAGACTTACTGTCTTGACTGTATGTCATAATGTACATGCAGGTACCATGTACAATGAAACGCTTGGCTGTGCTCGACCTTTGACCCTGAGATGAAGAGTCTCATGCTCTACTGACTGAGCCAGCCATGCAGCCTTTGTCTTCATGGTCATATTGAAGCACTTGTAGAGTCTCTTGATTGTGCACTGCATATTGAGTATCATTATACCAGCATACTGTATCACGGAACCAACATAAAAAAGTGGTTAACCTCTAAAGGAGAAGTCGAGTCAAATAAAACCTTATTTTTCACTTCCCTAGACACTTGTTGATTCAACCAGACAGTTTCAAGGTCCCCATCCCTCTTAAAACCCAATCATAATTTCCTTTTAACTCATCAACAGGGTGACTTGAACAAAAACTTTCACAACATTCCTCCTACACACATCTAACATGTCCTCTGACTACAGGGAGCTGTGTAGAGTAGATAGTGTGTGTGTGTGTGTGCGCCCGAGCGTGTGTGTTTGTTTGTGTGTGTGTGTGTGTGTGTGTCCATGTCATGTCCATGGCTGTTGTGCACCTTGTTTCCAAGTATGGTCACTATGAGCAGAGCTGTCACTGGGAGCCTTTGGGCCAAATTAATGAGTGACAGCCAAGGGCAAAGAGGACAAGACAGCTGCCTCTGTCACCACCACCACCACACTTTCCAGGGTCTGACTCCTCTCCTCTCCTCTCCTCTCCTCTCCTCTCCTCTCCTCTCCTCTCCTCTCCTCTCCTCTCCTCTCCTCTCCTCTCCTCTCCTCTCCTCTCCTCTCCTCTCCTCTCCTCTCCTCTCCTCTCCTCTCCTCTCCTCTCCTCTCCTCTCCTCTCCTCTCCTCTCCTCTCCTCTCCTCTCATCTCTCTTCTCCTTTCCTCTCCTCTGTTGCTGCACATCGCACCTGTAGAATGTGGTGTGTGTGTACAGTGTGTGTGTGTGTGTGTGTGTGTGTGTGCGCGCACATGTGCTAGTGTCGGCGCGTGAGTGCGTGCCCATCCAGTTGGCCTTGTCTGCAGCTCTAGTGGTGCATGAGTGAGCAGAGCGGAGGCAGCCAGACGAGGTCTTGCCTCATCGACTCGCTGGACCCTATAAATAAGACATAATAAGTGTGACTGCACTAGTTGAGCCCAGCCCAACTTCCCCCACAAACCCCCTGCCTGTGCCCCCACCCCGCCAGCGGCCCCAGCCCTGCCCCACTGCCCATATAAAAAAAGGGTCCCTGGAAATTGTCAGGTCTATGCAGATTAATCCCTCAACCTCAATGGACCCAATCATTTTTCAGAAGGCTATGGTCGGACATCAATTCGCACACCTGGTCCCAACCACTTAGCCAAGAACAAGCATGTTTGTGTGTGATGCGTTAGTATGGAAAATGATTGGTTCCAAACATCAAAACTGAGAATTATCTTCACCGAAAAGGGTAAGAAAGTCATTCTAATTGTCAAACCACATTGTTTCAGACCAAGATTGTGAGGTTAGAAAATTACAATATGGATTGTTAATGGCCTGTTTATCATTTTTAATGCCATCTGGCATTTTTTACCAGCTCAGTGGCCTTGTGGTTAGAGTGTCCTCCCTGAGATTGGGAGGTTGCGGGTTCGATCCCTGGCCGACTCATACCAAAGATCTATAAAAATGCGTCATGTCCAGGGGGTATACTTGTACATCAAGCTGCCTCACAAGACTAAGGAATCAGGAGATAGGCTCCTGCCCTATGGGCCACTAGACTCCAGAACCGTTGGTTCTCAAGGCTTCCTACTGTATGTGCTACAGTACTGTAGCTGCGAGGGTAAATTCACTCGGCCAGGGTGGTTCCGCGGTGGTGTAGCGATCCAACACATAGTCTTGTCGATGCAGTTGCCCAGCGGAGACCAGGGTTCACGTCCCAATCTCGCCAGATCTCAGTACTGCCGGATCCCAGAAGGAGCCGTTAGTGTATCTCGGGTCGAAGATTCGTCACGCACACACATCGACCCTCTGCAGCTAGCTCACTTCTGGAACAATCAGTGAAATTATGGTTTCTATGTTTCAGGTAGACAGACCACAAATATGACTAAATGTGCAAAATAGCACACAAAAACCTACATATTGGACGTTTAAGGATTCACAGCAAAAATTATATTCCTCCCATCATTGCGTGTAAAGTTTCTCTTTTGTTCCTTTTCGGGGCATTCTCTGACATATTCCCCTGTTTTTCGATCCTGTTGTGGCAACCTTTCTTCAGCGGGCATGCTAACAGCTCCAGCAGTGGCCCTGGTTACTGCTGCAGACAGGAGAGTGTTGCAGCAGGGAGCAGGCGGGCTGTGCTGCCTGCGAGGCCTAATGGGTGCCTCAAAGGAGGTGTCGAACCCAGAGACACAATAAGAGGTTCATGGAGCAAGGACAAGACAGCCCATTTGGTCCGCGCAACCTTTTAAGCTCTATCAAATACGTCCCAGTTGAATTGTGTGTTTAATTGTTTATATATCTCCCATTTCTTCACCACTCCCCATCCCCCCCCCCCCCCCCCCATTTCTTTCTTTCGGTCTGTCACGAACCAGGTCTGTCCTTGCAAACGGAGATGGAGGAGCTACATGTGAGATTGCTTGAGGTGCTACAGAGGTGTGTTTGTGTGCGGATGTGTGTGTCTGTGGAATAATGTAATTTTCTGACATGATGGTGGCAGCTGCGCAGCCCTAGTTCCCGCGAGGGGACGCTCCTGCTCGACTGGTGGCCTCGATCCTGAACTCCTGCCGTTACCCGGGCTCCTTGACCAGGAGTCTGGTTGGCCGGAGGGGGGTGGAATAATCTCAGCCCTCGCTGGGGGCTGTAGGCCCTGTAGGTACCCCCATGGCCTGCCCCCCCCCCCCCACACACACACACTGTTATCTGTCCACGCCAAATCTCCCCCAGTCCCAGTCCATCTACCTACAGTCATCTGGCGAGCACTGAAACGTGATAAACAGACACACATGCACACACACACAACCCCTCAATGCTCATGCCCCCCCCCTCCACCCCCCCCCCCCTCACCTCTCCAGCTGTCTCCTGAATCACAGGACTGAGGGTACTGATTGATGGCGCATGACCTTGACACTGGGTCTCACAACACCTCTACCCCTTTCTCACACAGACACACACACATGCACACACACACACACGCACCCATACACACACCCTCTTCTATATGTCTGGCCTTTGTTGGAGATGAGTGTGTGTTGCTACTAGCGGGCTGCCCTAATTTTAACTGCTAATGGGCTCTGCGTCCCCCAGACCCCACAGACCACTGCCAGGAATAGGATGGAGGGAGAGAGGGAGAGAGAGGGAGGGAGGGAGAGAAAGAGAGGAAGAGAGGGAGGGAGAGGAGAGAGGTGTGGGCAGTGACAGTCATGGGTCTGAGAGGAGGGGGGAGAGAGAAGGGAGGGAGGGGGGATTCCGGCCTCCAGACAGAGGATATCTATGGGGTTAGTTCTGTTTCAATACTTGTCAATATACACCACATATTTCACAAATGTTTTTTTGTGATTCACAAATACATGTGTGTGGTTCACAAATAAATTCTTGTTTCACAAATGTTTTTTGGTGATTCACAAATAAATTCTTGTTTCACAAATGTATTTTTGTGGTTCACAAATATATTTCAAACTCATACAAACATGTGCACCGCTTGTATTTACTTGCACCCGAGACACGAACCATTCTGGCGAGAGAGACACGAGGGTTTAACATGTTTTTGAATGATTTTTCAAGATGCCCATCCACATCCATTGTATGACCAAAACGGTGGTAGAGCAATTATCAACTTTCTCGAAAATGCTAGTTTTGTCAACGTTTTGATCTGAACCATTGTATATGATCATAAGTAACCTTAAAACAGGGCTAAACATGCATTTTCCCTTTACTATTCCTTTAAGTAGAAGTTGCAGTAAGCTTAAGAATTAAAAGTGCCTGTTTGAATACTAGGTTAAACATTAGATAACAATAAAGTACTGATTTTGCTTGCTTTAGTGAATATGTAATCCTGAATAAACTACTTTACTGTATATGCATGCCTTTAGTTTGTTATTTTCCATAATCATGACTAAGATAATGTTATGTAAGTGTTATATGCATGATTTGAGGTTTGTTATTTTTCATAATCAGTATGATTCTGTGCGTTTCTGTGTGGATTTTAAAGGGATATCATTTAACACTTTAATTATATGCTTGCTGTGTAGTTAGACTACAGTTATAGGGATCTGTATGTAGAGAGACCTAGGTAGACGGGTCGAGTTCAGTTAGGGGTCATTTTTGGAATGTGCAGGCGCGGAGGGCCTCCTCCTTACAGCCAAGAGGATGTCTCAACTTGGTAGAAGTCATGTATCTCATTACCACCTGTCCTGTCGTAAATTAATTGATGGTTGGATGAGCCAATGTATAGTGGCAGCGGCGCCACAAGAAAGCTTGTGACATACTTTATGTACTGGTTGCGTACAGATTCTACCCCTACTAACACAGTACATAAAGCCGACGTTGCACATTGGTCGTAGTTTGGTAAATTATTAGGCTACCAACAGGCGGCATATGGTCACAAAATAACCTGTCCTCATGGAGACTGTACGGCAACGTTGCTGTAATGTTATGTAACTACGATGTAATTAAATAATGAGGCCTCCCACCACGCTTTGAATAGAAGGGAAGGGTCATCTTGTGCCACTGTGCTGTTTATCAAAAAAATAGCTGTTAGGCTACTGATATCCAGGGTGGAAAACAGTATAGAGAACATTCTAGCCTTGACGAGCTGATTTAGCAGATAGGCAGCGGGAGGGTAGATAGACTTAGTGCAAGTGTCTTCTAATTGAACTCTGTATGCTGAAACTCTACAGTAAACCTGTGTTCATCGCCGCCTCAAATCCCGTGTTGGAGTGAATTCTTAATTACTACAAGACCAGACAAGATTGTGGTTTAGCTGTGTGCTGCTGCACTTTGATTAACTTAAAAAACACAACGCAGACTAAAAGACAAGGAAACAAATCATTAAAAAGTCATTAAAAAACAGAATCCAACAGAGGGAGAGAGCAGAAGAGAGAAGATCAATGGGAGAGTGAGAGTAGCAGAAAGCAGAAGAGAGAGAAGGAGAGAGAGAGAGAGAGAGAGAGAGAGAGAGGAGAGAGAGCAGTAGAGAGAGAGAGCAGGAGAGAAACTGAGAGAAGCAGGGAGAGAGAGAACAGCAGAGAGAGAGAGCACAAAAGAATGAGAGGGCAGAAGAGAGAGAGAGAGTAGACATGACTTTGATTAGTTAATGGAGTGAAAACAGGAGAGGAGTGTGGGTGAGCTCACCTCGCACAGCCCCCTGTACACCCGCCAGCCATTGAAACCATCAGAACCGCTGGCCTATATTCGCGGCAGTAGAATACCTTTAAAATTGAAATCGGGAACCTTGCGAACAGCCTGTGAGTCAAGCTGCAGGGTAGTGGAGAATGGACAAGGCAAGTGTTTGCTAAAGGCTGAACACTCTCTGAAGAGTGAATCAGATGATATGGACATCAATATTTACTGAAGATAAAATTGGCAAATGAAATGAGTGCAGTGAATGAGGTGGTGGATGTTGGTCGGGATTAAAAGTAATCTAATTTCTACTAAAACGTTGTCCTTCACATTTCGGACACATTTTTAAAAAGGCACCACAAAATGAAACACTGGGTTACAATATCAGTATGAAGTAGTAGTATGAATGAATCACTCCCAGTTGGTCACACTTATTATATACGGCTACTGTATGCTATCAACAAACTATCTACTGTAACTACTGCAATCGGTTAAGGCTGTTTTATGTTTTATTGATTTCATTGACTATCTGTAAGAGGCCCCTGAGAATAGTGTTACTTTCAACTGCCAGTACTGTCTAGAGGTTCGGAGCCAGACTCAGTTATGAGGTAAGAAGAGCAGCAGAAGGCTCTGGTGAGGAAGGAAGAGTACAGACAACTGTATATACAGTAGCCCAATACACACACACACACATGCACGCACAGACACACACACACACACGTGTGCACGTGCATGCACACACACACACACGCACAGTCACACACGCACACACACACACACACACACACACACACACACACACACACACACACACACACACACACACACACACACACACACACACACACAGAGTCTCTGCAGTTGTTCACTAGCTTCCCTGGGCTGTGTGTGCGTGTGTGTGTGTGTGTGTGTGTCAGGGTGTGTGTCTGGCGTGTCTAAAGGACTGACAGCAGGATGAATAGTGCAGTATGTGTGTATGAGGCTCCGGACGCAACCAGCAAAGTCCCCCCACCACAGCTGAGGAGCCAGACCTCGCGGGGTTAAAGAGTTAGCTAGCTACTCCGGGGGTGTTTATATATCCATGTTTCCTCCTTGGAACGTGCACGCACACACACACACACACACACACACACACACACACACACACACACACACACACACACACGCTGTACACATACACACACAAACACACACACACACACACGCACATGCACACACACACACACAGGGCCCCAGCCCCGGGTCACAGCTTATTCGTAGCCTAATTCCAGCAACAGGTGTTTCAGTGTGAACTCTTCAGCCTGCCTGTCTTACTGTCTGACATACACACACACACGCTCGCTCTCTCACTACCTACAGTAACACACACACACACACGCTCGCTCTCTCACTACCTACAGTAACACACACACACGCTCGCTCTCTCACTACCTACAGTAACACACACACACACACACGCTCGCTCTCTCACTACCTACAGTAACACACACAAACAGTACTCTGGATAATCACTTAGACATATCGCTGCTCCGTTCTTTTCTAATATTGTAATTTCAAACAGTAATAAAACAAGTCCTTCCAGTTAAATCCAGTGATTTTCTCCACGAATGAGAAGTGACATTGGGAGGTTTTATCGAGGCTAGAGATAACCTGACGCTCAGACTGAATTGCCATTTCGTTTAATTTCATTATTCAGTCTGAACAGGCTCCCATTGCAGCCGTTTTCCGAAATGGGCGTTACCAAAGGAGTCCTCAGCGATTAGTTCATCCCCTAACCAACCACATCGCATAGTTTAATTCGGCCATTGCATTCAGAGGACGCTGATTGGCCTAGTTGGAATTCCAACCGAGAAATCACTCTGGACGAGAGCCGTTCCAGACCCTAAATCACATTTTGTAAAAATTCGGATTTAGGGGTTGGAGCCAGGCTAAGCTAGATATCCTCTGTCCTTACTGTAGTCTGTTCTTAACACTACTACTAACACGCTACTAACAATAACACTAGCCATACCCTGACCCTGACCTCTGACCTCTCTGGTCATCCTGTGTGTGTGTGTGTGTGTGTGTGTGTGTGTGTGGGTGTGGGAGGCGGGGACAGGTGTCACAATATATCCCATCTCCAGAAACAGACACTCTCTGTTTCACATTTCACACTGGTCCTGAGAGCCCCCCCCCCCCCCCCCCGGCCCCGCCCTGCCTTCCTGACCCCCAACCCGCACACACACACCCTTAACAGTTGCCGTGGTCACATGGAGTCCGCAGAGCTCCTCAGTCACCACAGCACTCACGTAACGGGGAGAAAGGCAGTATTACATACTGTATTACATAGTCATACAGTTTATGATACAAGTGGACATTTCACCATTTCTCCCCAGGGTTCTCAGGTACTCGGGTGGGGTACTGTATCTCCGGGCCTTTCTGTGCAGAGTTTGCATGTTCTCGTCCCCGTGTTCGCAAGGGTTCCCTCCCGAAGATAGCCAATGTAAAAAACACACAGAAGAACAGAAGTACTTCAGTCCTGTCCCTGACCAGGACTTGGTCTGAGCACTTGGACTTGGTCCCCGGGCGCCACTGATGAGGGCTGCCCACTGATCCTGGCTGCCCCTGGAGGAGGACGGTGTGGATGGGAGAAATGCAGAGGACAAATTCCACCGGCGACCCCTGAGGAAAGCATGTGTGTGTTGTGTTGTGTGCTGTGTTGCCGCTCACATGTGTACTGCGTGTGTCACTGTCCGGTTAATTAGAGATCCTGTAATTATTATTATTATTAATTATTATTATTACTATGATTATTATTATTATTATGACACTCAGCTGGAAATCACTTCAGTTCCGTTGTCAAAACATCAGTGCCTGAGTGCTTGCTTGTTTGTTGTACTGTATGTCTTTCTCTTCATTTCAACTGACCATCATTTCAGGGTAACATCTAGATCCCCTGAGCCTGAAAGGGAAGCCATATGGAAGCCTTCCTCATTCTGAAATGCTTTTGTGTGAAGCTCCATTCATCTTGCTTCCACTCACACACAGGCACACACACACACACACACACACACACACACACACACACACACACACACACACACACACACACACACACACACACACACACACACACACACTTACAGTGTCTGTGGCCTTGGAGGGGCTGTGTGGCGTATTACCTGTGAATGGAAGGCCAGGGTTATTGGTCTCCATCAGTGCACCAGACAACCAGAAAGAACCCCAACACTCTGATACCCCCTTACTCTCGGTAGCAGAGTCTAGAACCGGCAGGCTGTTTAATATACAGAGGAATGGAAGGGGCCTGTAGGATAGGTAGAGTAGAAAGCCTACCTGGATGATAGAACACCTGGTCTAACCCACAGACGTTCTCTGCTTGAAGAATTACTCGTTTTAAACAACATGCCACTTTGTGTGCGTGGAGAGTAACAGAATTAAGTGTGTGACGGCGTGCCTGACAAGAGATACAGGATTAGAGAGAGAAGTGACAAGGCCACAGCGTTACGTAAAGACTGCGCCCTGTCTGTCAAGGCTTCACACACGCACGGCACGTGCACGCACACACGCACACGCATGCACACACACATGCGCGCGCACGCACACACACATACAATCCCTCTCCCCACACATTAGACTGTTGAGTGCAAGGAGGATGTGGTTGCACGCGTGTGTGTGTGTGTGTGTGTGTGTGTGTGTGTGTGTGAGGTACCTGCTATTAGCCGTAAGTGTTAACACTCCCAGGTCCCTCGCTGGTGCAGAACCAGAAGACCGTATTGAGTCACACTGTTGAGTCACACTGTTGAGAAGCTGCTCATTGTTCCCTGGAGAAGGAGAGCTGGACACACCAACACCCTCTGATGACAGGTGGGGGCCGGCCTAGTGGACGATTTGAACACAATGCAAATAAACTAGCCTACTTCTCGTAGCGAAATATTTGGGGGGGGGGCTGGTTTCTTGAAAAAAAACAAAAAAAAAACAGCGTGTTACAGTGAAATGATGATGAATATGGAATGCCAGTCCTTTTATTGGTTTGATGGCCTGGGAAGGCCGGGCCACTGGTAGACACAACAGCGGGATCAGAGCTGAGAGCTTCCGCATTCCTGGGCCCCGGCCGGCCGGCTGAGAGCAGCTCCCGTCCCGGAGAAACAGGGGGTCAGTTTTCATCTCAAAACGCCAGAGCTGTTAATTGTGTGTTTAAGAGAGCTTGTGTGTGTGTGCATGTGTGTGTGTTTCAGTATGTTCGTGTGTTCTGCAAGGAGAATTTGTGTGAATAACACTGACGGGGTGGGGCGCGCGTACACACAGGCACAGGCACACACACACACACACACACACATTGACGGTCATGTTTCTGCCAGTCTAGGAGGTTAACAGGGTGTAAAGTCTCTCTGTTATCCAATCAGTGATTAGGACTCCAGAGCCCTCCAGGCCATCACAGTCGTTTGCTGATAAATTAGACATAATTCATAATGATTCAATAAATGACTCTTAACTACTTATGAAACTTTATTAGGGGCCAGGCAGCGTAGCTGCCGGAACCCTATTGTATTTGCCTATATTATTTATTATTCTCCATCTTCCACTGAAGTCTAACTTCTCGTGGACAAAAAATCGCCAAAATTTGCACATAGCTCCAGTACTATACCCAAAGTCCTCAACCTGCATTGTAGGTCAATAAACCTGAAGGTGGCGCTACAGCAACAGTCTAAAGTTTAAAACTTTAAAAAATCATAACAAATCAGCCATAGGTGTTATCACTGTAAAATTACCACGTGAATGTAGTCCCAAGTGAGACAAAACTTTCATCCACTCTGACCTTGCAGGAATTTTGAAGTCCATCACTCAGATTTTTTCATAAACTGTAAAACCTATCAAACCTATCTCCTCCCACATTTTTTGTTCAATTGACACCAAAATTGATATACTGTATCTTCAGACTGTCCTTACCAAAGGATCCTCACAGATTTGTGAAATATGAAAAATTGAGCCCACAGCGCATCAAAATGTTTTACTGTTAACAGTTCTGTATACAGTTCCTACGAATTCTTGCCAAATCAATGTCTGATCATCCTCATAAAAAGTGACAATATCGGCAACATATCCAAGATGTAGTGTGATTTTATTCAGAATTTTGTGTCAAAAAATGATTTTTTTACAGTATTCTGAATTATACCCTCAAACGGTCAATAGAAAAGAA
>NC_140252.1:13449849-13492349 GCF_949987555.1 Borostomias antarcticus
GTCTTGCTATTCTTTCTTTCTAAATTTGATCATCATCATCATCTTACAACTGTATAAAAGAACAACCCCTCAAATATTGTTTTAAATTAAAAGGCAAAAAAACTGCCAGATATAATAAAAAGCATATTATTGTTATACAAATTAACAAATAATGTTTTAAAAGCTTAAGTTGTTTCATTCTGATATTAGTATTTCAGACAATACAACTGACATCTCTTATTTTTCTTACCTACAGTATTCAGTGTTCCAGAGTTGTATAGGTGTATACAGTAGCTGTTATAACTTCCACAAGGTAAAGGATGTAACTAACTTTACCTCATAAGGTATGTCAATATTTTAGTTGTTTTTTAAATTCTTTTTTTATTACAAAAAATCGTTATGAACAGAAGTAGAGGGTAGGAATGGGATATCATAGAATAAGCTAACCCAACTCCTGCCTGAATAATTCTGCATTTTACAAGTCTGACAGTGCTGACTGGAACTGGACAGATTCAGTGATTTTACAGGGAAATCATTTTATTAAATCTCTTGAACAACAAGGGGGGAGCACAGACTTGGCAGCATTCAGGTCTAACAGTAACAACTTAACGTGACTAAACCGTAGGATAACCTTTATATCTAAAGCAGAAAGAGGCAAGCTGGCCTGATGGCTGACCAGGCAGCTCTGGTCTACAGTGACCTCTAGTCAGACAGCAACATCACATCCTGTAGAAATGGAAGTTTCTTTGACCCATTCCCCGCTCACGGTGCAGATAAGGACTCGCTTGATACAGTTAGGGTTGCAAAATTCCATTAATATTCTCAAAATTCATAACGGGATAATTGGAATAAACTGGAAATCTATGGGAATTAACAGGAATAAATGATTTTTTCCAGTTTGTTCCCGTTAATTCCCATGAATTCCTTATTCCTGTTAATTCTCATGGGAAGTTTGTGAATATACCCAGAATTTTGCAACCCAAGATACAGTATATAATACCTTATAATACCTTGAAAACAAATGTATGCATAGGTGACTTTGGAGGAGAGCATCAGCAACGAAGGAAAAACAGTACTACTGGGTCTACTGATGTTGGACGCTACACTCACCAAACTCCCTCAATTTCCCTCTCTCTTTCATAAACAAACACACATCTGACCAGACCTCTTCTCTCTCTCACACACACGCGCACGCACACACACACCTGACCAGACCTGTGTCCCTCTCGTCACACACTTACTAGAACCTGTGACCCCACACACACAAACAGCACCAGGTCTCTTGATCTTTGTTCCTGCCATGTTAAGCCACATATGTCTCCTGTCCTCCAGCGCGGCCCTAATGCAGACCTCTGGTTAAACATTGGCCCAGAGTTTACCTTGCGCCTTCTGTTGTTGTTTCACTAAAGGCCCCACGATTGTTTCAGGCATTATTGACTTTGTAATTAAACTATTTTAACGTGGGGTTTTTGTAATCATTACATTTCCTACCATCTGTTCCAGGGCCTTGCAGCCAAATGGGAGTGTGTGTGTGTGTGTGTGTGTGCGGGTTTCCTCCTGAGTAGATAAAGCAGGGGGGGTTGATAGGCCCAGGCTGGTACTGTATTATCACTCAGCTCTGCCGCTGTTGATTCACTGTTGTGGACAAATGCTGGCCTGGGTTCTGCCTGTTGTAATCTCCAGCCTCTCAGGTCAGATCCAACCTATTTGAATAGAGTGCAGCCTGTTGTCTGTGAAGGGATATAATTTCAGTACACAAATGCTCTGGTCAATCTGACGTTACTGATTATAGTTTTATTGGTTCCCATCTGGCGGTGGGCTAACAAAGCTCAGCTGGGATCAGAATAAAACTCTCTGTGTTCTTCCGAGGGTCTCTGTGTACAATCCGCTCACCTCATGACGTCCAATGTTTCTGTTAGCCAGCGTTGGTTTTTGGTCAACACTTTTATCTGACCATATCTACACCCCATTGTACCACAGAGAAATCAAATAATGGTAGATAAAGGTCCAACTTTGATCCAGGGGTTGTACTATTGTGTGGCAGGAGCTGTAATCTGTCTCTGTGTCCCGGTGTGGGTCCAGTTTAACCATTAAAGGGCCGTGTGTTTAGGGGTGTGTGACAGGAGCTCTGAATGGAGAGATAACAATGTTCTTCTTGGTGTGCTCTTGACCACAGACCAAACAACCGAGGAGGCACACAGAAGCTACCAGAGAAACTAGTCATACTACCTCTCTCTCTCTCTCTCTCTCTGTCAACAGGGACAATGGATGAATAAAGGGACATTCAGAGTTTCTCTGAATCGAGGCACAATACTATCAAGAGTAAACCTGTCTAGATCAGTTGAAGATTAAGAAACAGCATATACAAACAGGAGCCACGTCATCATTGGTTAGAGGTTGATTAGTTTAGTTTAAACCATTTATCATTGATATACTGATGGCAAATTGACATTTAAAAGAACAATATCATACTGCAAATACATACATTTAACTAAGATAACACTGCACATTGAAACAAATCAATCTAATTACTGCTTGTGATTTTCAAAACAATAGACATACGTACATCTAGTTTAAATATTTGACTTATTCTACAGGCATTTACAAATGTAACCTTGCCATGTGCTGCATGTCTCCACTGTCTGTCTACCAGACTGACGGAGGTCGCTTCTTTCCAGAGCTGAGCCGGGTTCAGACAGAACAGTCGAGGTGAGACGGCTCTTTTCAGATCGTCCTTCTCAACGTGAATCTTTCCCGTAGGATAAGACCGGCGGCGAATCTCTAAAAAGGTCAATTTTACTAACTTTCCAACGTTCCAAAGAGGCGGTTAAGAAACAATCAAATCTAAAACAGCTTAAAACGGTCTCGGCTGCTGTATCTGAACCTGGACTGTGTCCCTCCCGAGCCACAGAACGGACCCATTTACAGCAGCTGGAGTGTTGCGGGTCTAGAGAACTGCATTAGCAGCCTCGTCATAGTTCAGGGCCGGCGGCAGAGGCTTGGTCAGTAGTCTAAGATGGCTGCTATTATGACAGTCCTAACGACTGTAGCTGTCGGGCGGGCGGTCAGCCCTGCCCCCCCCCTCCCTCCCCGGGCCCCAGGAACACTGTGTTGATGGGAGGCAGCGAGGACACGCCCACTACCTCCGACGTCATCCGGTGCGGAAGAAGTGCGTCCTGGGAGTGGAACTGGGCGGGGCCTCCGTACATGCAGGGGACAGAGCCTGACGCGGAGAGGGGCGGGGCTATGGAGGACAGAAGAAAGAGAAATTGAGAATGCAACAAACGTTTGGCAGCGTAGAACCCGTAACCTGGCGTGGTGCAAGTGAACATCTGCCCTCCTCCCCACCTCTGTGTGTATCTGCGCCCCCCCCACACCCCTCTCACCTCCATGTGTGTGCCCCCCCAGGGGGTCCGCTTCGGGGTAGTAGGGCGTGGCCGTCCTGCGTCCACTGGCGTCCAGCAGGCTGAGCGGGTCGTGCAGCTCGCCGTACGGCGGCAGGGGGCGGAGGCTGCTGACGCTGCTGATGACGGAGACGTGCTGCTCCACCATGGAGCCCAGCCGCTGGTTGTCTAGGTAAGCGTTTCCGTAGTAGCCTGCATAAACACGCACGAGTTTAAGTTCTGGTTTCAAATGACGAGCCTTTTAACAATGATGTCTTCGTGAATAAATGAATGAATGAATGAATGAATGAATGAATGAATGACAGAGATTAACAGACTGCCTCTGTCCATACCGGAGTGTCCAGTCGTAGAGTAGGCCTGCCCCTGACACCCGGTGCCGTGCAGGCCCGCCCCCGCGAAGCCGTAGCCCCCCGTAGCCTCCAGCAGCTGGACCCCCCCGGCGTCCAGTCCCGTGTCCGCCGGCCCGCCGCCGGGACCATAGCCCGGAGCGGGCCGGGCCGAGCCGTAGGGCGACGACACCGAGCAGCTGCTGTTGAAGTAGTCCTTCCCCAGGGGCTGGTCGCCATAGGGGGAGGAGGAGTAGCGGGGTAGGTAGGCCTGGGTCTGGGGGGGCTGGCTCTGGGGGTGAGTGTGCGGCCTGAACCCCGCCTCCTGGTACCCAGAGGAGGAGGCGGTGGTGGTGGAGGAGGGGGCGTAGTAGCCGCCGGGGCTGCCGCCGGGGACCAGGCTCTGGTAGAGGGAGTCCGGGTAGGCCTGGCAGGAGTGGAGGATGGAGGAGGAGGTGGAGCAGGAGGGGGCGCAGGAGGAGGAGGCGGGCGGGCAGGAGGAGGTCTGGGGCCGGGCGGCCATGGGGCCCTGGTTGATGACGCTCCCCCGGTGGACCAGCGCCGGCGAGATGGGCGGAGTCATCAGGGGGCCGCTGGTTTGTGAGAAATCTAGCTGACCTCCTGGAGAGAGAGAGAGAGAGAGAGAGAGAGAGAGAGAGAGAGAGAGAGAGAGAGAGAGAGAGAGAGAGGGCGAGAGAGAGAAAGAGAGAGAGAGAGAGAGAAAGAGAGAGAGAGAAAGAGAGGGAGAGAGAGATAGAGAGAGAGAGAGAGAGAGAAAGAGAGAGCGAGAGAGAAAGAGAGGAGTGATAAGAGATAAAGTGAGACAGAAGGAAAGATAGAAAGAAAGAGACAGTGTGGGGGGAGGAGAGAGAGAAAGAAGGAGAGAGTGTGAGAGAGAAAGAAAGATGTAGACAAAGAGAGAGAGAGAGAGAGAGGGATAGAACAAAGAGAAAGAGTGAATGTATGAAGACAGAATGAATTACATTAAAGTAATACTGACCTTAGATAGACCATACATCACAATATGTAAAAGTCTGGGGACAACAAACGTGGATGGTCTCTGACCTGCCAATGAGAACCCATCTGCGTCTGTCCCCGGGTACACCACCATGCTGGCCAGCCCCTGCTGCTGGTTGGCTGTCACACTCATATAGGCGTGCTCCGATAAAGACTCGTTCTTCACCGACAGGTCGCTGGTCATGCTGGCCTTGTTCCGATTGGCCAGGAAGCAGGAACTAGGGGAGGCGGTGAAAGCTGCTTTGCTAGCGTCTGGAAGACAGATCAACATCCCTGCTCACTCAGCATCCAATCTCAGACCACCTCTCCGTGGTGATACGATCCCCCTTACTTGCTGTGATACTAAAACGTTCTGTGCTGTACTGTTCTGCACCTGCGTTCCTCATGTACTTGTCCAGAAGGTTCTGCAGGTCCTGCTCTTTGTCATTGTTGAACTGGGTCTCTATGGCCAGCAGGATGTACTCGTCCAGCAGCATCCGGATCAGGTGGAACGAGCCTGGGCACAGAAACATGACAGGAGTTGCGTACATCTAGCCTGACTCCAGCGCCTCAATCGGAATTTTCGAAATGCGATTCAGAGTGATCTTTTGGTTGGAAGTCCAACCAGGCCAATCAGCGTCCTTTGAATGTGTGTTTTTGAATTAAACCGCGCAAGGTGATGGACTGAGGCCTCCTTTGGCAACACCCATTTCGGAAAACGGCTCCAATGGGAGCCTGTTCAGACTGAATAATGAAGTGAGACGAAATTGGAATTCAGAGTGTCAGGCTAGGAGACATAAGCTGCTTTGTCCTGCATGAGGAGCTTCCTTGGTTCTGTTCACCATTCATCATAAGGACATCGAGGGTGAAGCAGAAGAGAGGAGAGGAGGGTGGGAGAGGAAGAGAGGAGAGGAGGGTGGGAGAGGAAGAGAGGAGAGAAGGGTGGGAGAGGAAGAGAGGAGAGGAGGGTGGGAGAGGAGAGGTGCAGAGTAAAAGTGTGGGAGAGGAGAGGTCAGTCTCCAAACAGAGCGCACGCTACTCAGAGATAAGACTGTTTACTCCCAGGCCAACCAGGCCATTATGACCGACGATCCATTCGGTCTGTAGGTGGAGTGTGTTTGATCTAATGACAGACAGTGTGTCACTTTAGACTAGGGCTGGGACGACGCGTCGACTTAGTCGACGTAATCGACTACGCCGATACGTCGACTTGCATAATGTGCGTCGATGCGTCGCAAATAAACAACATGGCTGCGACCAGCGGAGCTCTTTGTGAAGACAGCCGCAAGATAGCACCGTAAGTCACCGTTGTATTTCTGTTCACTTTTCTGGCCGTGTATGAGTGAAAAATGGATAGCTACTAGCTAATGTTACACAAGCAATGTAGCTCACCACAGTTTGTATGTCTTCTGGTGTTAGTAACGTTAGCTTTGTAGCTGGCTAGCTACGGTAGCCTATTGTCATTGTGGTGCTCGCACCTAAATGGCTACGTTAGCATCAATTTAGCTAATCATAACATAGCAGCGAGAGTAACGTTAGCTAGCCATGTAGCTACTAGCTAGCTATGTGTTGTGGTGATGGACAGACTTCTAAATGGCCATGTTGGCATTCAAGTTGGCTAAACATAGCAGTGAGGTGGAAATTAAGGGGCCTACACATGATAAGAAATGTGTGCTTTGCGCGAGGTAGGGCGCAGAGCGTTTTGTTTACAAGCAAATGTTGCTAGGCAACAGGGAAGCTACCGGAGCTTTTGAAGAACGGTGTGCTAAAATCTCCGAAAACAGAGGTTATTTGGATAAACTGACCACATATTGGTAATCTACATGGTTACTTTCTCGCCTGAGAAAACATTAAAACTAGTCTTATTTTTAAATATGCCACTATTAGCATTAGCTATTTAATTAACTAATGTGCTTAATATTTTCAGGAGGCAAAGCAGTGTGGAGGACTTTTTCCACAAAAAGAACACAACTCCATGCACACCCCAGATGGCTGCTCAGCTTTCTAACTGCATCTTACAGATGATCGTCAAGGACATGAGACCTGTTGCTATTGTGGAGGGTCAAGGCTTCCGTGAGATGATCAACACATTTCACCCAGGGTATACACTTCCCTCCAGGCACCACTTCACAAATTTGATGGAGAAGAAAGAAAGAAAGAGATGTGGACATGCTCACATTCCTCCACAGTAATGCCTAAGGTGGAGGGGGGAGAAGGGAGAGAGGGGGAGAGAGCAAAGGGGGGAGGGCGAGAGAGAGAAGGGGGCAGGGGGAGAGAGGGGAGCGCACGAGAGGGGGAGGGGGAGAGAGGAGCGCAGGAGAGAAGGGGGAGAGGGAGCGAGGGAGAGAGGAGCGCAGGAGGAGAGAGAAGGGGAGAGGGGAGGAGACGGGGGAGAGAGGAGCGTGTGGGAGAGAGGTGCGCGGGGGAGGGGGAGAGAGAAGAGGAGGCAGGAGGAGAGAGAGAGGGGGAGAGGAGTGAGGGGGAGGGGGAGAGAGGAGCGCAGGAGAGAGAAGAGGAGGCAGGAGGAGAGAGAGAAGAGGAGGGGGGGAGAGAGAGGAGCGTGGGAGGGGGAGAGAGAGGAGGGGGAGAGCAGAGAGAGGGGGAGAATGTTATATTGTTACTGAGATCGTTATTGTTACTGAGAGTTATAGTTACGGTATTCCGGTTAGAATTGCACTCGAATTGCACTAATTAGAGGATTTTATGTTGGTATTTATTTTGGTATTCGTCCTGAAAATGACTTGAACTTGCCTACTGCATTACTTGCACTTTTCCTTTTATTTGAAGTTAACTTTTATATTTTATAATATTATATTTTATGTTGGACTGTAAGACAGAGAGGATTTTTTTTTTTGTGGAATATTGCCCTGCAGTGCAGAAGCATGATTTATATATTTGTACAGGAATAATTGAATAAAATACTGAAATGTTAATAAGAGACGTTTTTGACATTTATTTGGGGAAAATTAAGTGATATATTAATCGAACAGTAAAAAAATAATCGTTAGAATAATCGTTAAATTAGTCGTTAGATTAATCGACTAATCGAAAAAATAATCGCTAGATTAATCGTTAGAAAAATAGTGGTTAGGGACAGCCCTACTTTAGACTGAGAGTTGGGTGTTTAGGATTGAAATGAAATGAGAAGATATTAATAATTTAGTGTTATCATGGTTTAGCCCCAGATGAATATGAAATATGATTACATTTTGAACTGGTACATGGAGAGGTCTAGGTCTAGGTCCCTGTGTGTAAACTCTCTCCCATCTGTGTACCCATGTGTACGTTCCCTCTCCTACCGAAGCTGGAGGCGTTGTTGAGTGTCAGGTTGTGCATGACTCTCGCGCCAAAGAAGCTCCACTTCAACAGGAAGTCCTGAGCTCTCTTCCTCACAGAACGCCCACTCTGCTTCCCTGGCTGACAGGAGAGAGGAAGAGACATACAGATCTGACGGCATCCTCTGGTCTAAAACAAATAACAACATCAGCAATGACAACGACAACATCAACAACGACAACGACATCAACAACGACAGCAGTGTAGATGTGTGGGCAACGTTCTGCACCTTGATGACCTTCTGCTCCACCACAGAGTCCAGCCACTCGATGAAGGACTCCACAGTGGCGTTCTTCTTCAGAAGGTCCTTCAACTCTTGGAACACCGCGATGGAGTCATCTGAATGGCGGAGGGCAGACACAGTACCGGTCACATATCTGTTTGTAAATTAGACAATTATCTCCAGTGCCTCAGGTACTTTCTGTGTAGCGCAGGGGTGTAATACAAACAGTTACAGTTTCTTACAATGCACAGTTCAAAATGCAATACATGAAACAAACAAACAAACAAACTCACACAGAGTCATTATGTAAGCTGTGTGGTTCAGAATATAGACTAAATGCTTCTTCATGGTTCGTTCTCACATTCAGAATAGAGGTCCTGGTCCTGGTCTCCAGGGGTGATGGTCAGAAGGGCCTGAGAGCCGATGCTGTTCAGGTCCACCTTGTCAATGTCCAGAACCATGGAGGTCACCACGTTCTGGTCAAATAGAGCTGGCCGGGCAATCTGGCAGGGAGGGACGATACCACAACCAGCTAACATTCACCACAACCAGCTAACAGTCACCACAACCAGCTAACATTCACCACAACCAGCTAACATTCACCACAACCAGCTAACAGTCACCACAACCAGCTAACATTCACCACAACCAGCTAACATTCACCACAACCAGCTAACAGTCACCACAATCAGCTATCATTCACCACAACCAGCTAACATTCACCACAACCAGCTAACATTCACCAAAACCAGCTAACAGTGTCTGCATTTATCTGTGGCAAGTGTGTCAGTAAATCTTTAACTGTGCCATGTTGTGTTAGTGGGCTTTTACCTGCGCTAGGTGTAGGAAGGAAGTCTGTCGTTTCAGTGAGGAGACGAAACGCCTTGCAATGGGCAGCTTCTTCGCCGCAAGGTCTTCTGGGAGGTGCTCCAGTGATGTCTTCACCCAGTGTTCCCAGTGCTTGGCAAAGTTACGGATGTCTGCCAGGAGACTGGACACCAAAGGTCCGTTACACAAGTGCACGCTGACTCTCATAGATGGATTATTTGGCCAACTGAATGCAATTGCACAAAGACGAAAGTGTAATTGAGCTTGAAAACACATCACTCGTTACCTCTCTGGCATTTCCTGCATGGTGGCAGGGATCAGGACATCTGTCAGCACCTGACAAACACAAACAAACAACACACAGATCAATCGGACAGATGAAATCTGTCCTCTAAAGGTTTGCTAATAGCCATCTACAGTACAGCGAGGGGATACTGCTCTATTGTGCCTGCGGCGAGCCCTATTACAGTACCTTGTACAGGATGGAGTCGCACACGCAGAAGATGTCCACTATGACCGGGTTCTCCAGCAGAGGAAGGAGGTGGTCGGGCATGCCCTGCCAGAAATGCAGCAGGAAGTTCTGTATCTGGAGAAGAGGCACACAGAGATCACAGAAAACAAAAGAGACAGTTTAGGCTCCGGTGCCAGCCTGAAACGGACGGATATGTTTTGTCTTCCCGTTTTTGATGTGGAATACCTCCTCAAAGTTGACGTTGATGGCGTTGTCCAAGATACACTGACAGTGTGTTTTGTACATCATGATCAATGTGTCAACCTGGAGAGGAAAACAGATTATTAATGAAGTAAAACGGTTTAAAATACAGTCCAGTTGGTAAAAATAACTACTTCAAGAGGGTATTTCAAGAGGGTAGGAACCAAACCTTCTCTCTTGAGATGGTACCTTGGAGCACCAGGTGCTGTGCACTGGGGAAGTCTGGCAGCAACGTCCCAGTTTTAGAACTGAGGGAATACTTTCTAGTGAACCCTCCCTGTAGAGTACAGCAATATTATACTCATTTACCATTTACTGTACCATATTACACAGCTGTTTGACCTAAATAATGTTTGTCAGTTTAGTTTAAATAATAGGAAGTAACTTAATACAGAAGAATCTTACCTCATTCTTGAGTTTGCTGCCTGAGAACCTATGATTATAGACAATACATTGGACTAAGATTGAGTCACTTACAATGTGAATGTAATCTGTGTTTCACCTTTCAATGGTCCTTGGGGACCTAACAAACACAGTGATATTTACAGTGCCCTGACAGTGATAAACATGTGATGTCACACCTGGTCAGGCCCTTCCCTGAGTAAACGGAGTGATAGTAGGCACTGCTCTCCTTGATCCCGATGCCGTAGTAATGGTACCTGGAGGATGTCAACAAGACATACTGTACTGTAACATGTCGTAGCTAGACGACTTAAAGCACTAATACACCAACCGCATCCTAACAGATGCAGGTGTAACGGTGAACTCCTATCTCTTACTTTGAGTGGCCTCTGGTGCCCAGTCTTCTGGTAGTGAGAAGAGGAAACTTCTGACGGATTGTCTAATGAGTACAGGAACAAGGTTCAAGGTTCAAGGTTCAACCTTTGTCTAATGATTGTCTAATGAGTACAGGAACATACAGTACGATATCAATAACACAGAAGTCAATATATTGTATGTGTGTGTGTGTGTTGGGAGGGTAATATCTGTGTCATATCGTATAGTATATAGTTTGATACACCTAATTTTCACTGCTAGCGTACCTTGCCAAAGGTGGCAGCACAGGCTGGCTCCAGCTTCTCCTTCCTGCAGAAGTCCAGGTAATGGGCGTAGAGGATGCATCGTGGCAGACACACACCCTCACACACGATGTAGTTCTCCTCCAACCTGCAGGGGGAGACACATGCACAGTGTGTCGAATTCCTGTGTACTGTATGTTATGCTTGTTTGATGGGAGGTGCAAGACACATTTCCCTTAAGGGACTAAATAAAGTATTAAGTAAGTGAGAAAGCGGTTTAGTGAAAATTCTGAGTTTGCTAACCCTGAGATTCTATTCAATTCAATCAGAGGGTTAACAAACTCCCTTACTAGACAGAGTGACATATGCACATCCATAAACCAAAAAGGGGCAGGTGCCGAGCTAAAACAAGAGATATCAAAATGAAAAGAGCGGTCTCGCACACTGCTGGGCTCCATGGTTAAGGCATTTATTGTACCTGAATCATACGTGTGACGTTTCGAGCAAAGCTCTTCATCAGACTGAATACATGCCTTAACCATGGAGCCCAGCAGTGTGCGAGACCGCTCTTTTTCATTTTAACAAACTCCCTTGACATGGCTGTATAAAATCTGACTGAAGTTATGATGATGGAGTTCAACAGGCCACAGGTTACATTGCTGTGTGTGGGGGGGGGGGGGGCACATTTTGTGAAAATAACGAGATCTCAGTACTGTACCATTGCAGGGTGAGCTGTGTCTGTTTCTTCTTGTCCTTGATTATCTGCGTGATGCTCTTCCTGGCAGAACTCTGTTTGAATGGCAGGTCCTGGGAATATTCTAGAAGGTCCTGCTCCTCCTCAGAGGATGGAGTCTCATTGCTGTCCTCTGCCTCTGAGGAAATATATAAGAGAGGTAGGCTACTTTAGTGGTCCATCTGTTATAGAAGACATTTAAGAGGAGCCCTGCATAGCACTGTGCAGCTAGATCTTATAGGGTGAAGGATTCCTTGCACAGGGGCACTTTAAGGATAACCAGCCACACTTCAGATGCCCCACGAGTGCCAGGCCACATCAGTGGCAAGGGATTCAAAATAGCAGCCTCTGGGCTATACCCACTGTAGCTGGTGTGTGTGTGAGAAAACAGACATGATGTGAATTGAGTAGCAGCAGGGTGTTCCGCATGGGTGGCTGGGTAAATGAACCATGGGACCTTCAAACACACCACAGAGAACTGTCAAAGGCCTACTTTGACACATTAATGCATGATGCTTTGGGATCTGCGTACAATTAGGCTATTCAACACAAGCGTTTCAGAATGCTATTTCGGCCAACATTTTCTGCTATTGATTTGATATTCCTGACACTCTCAGGGTGTCTAAATGTAATATAGGTCGGTTTAAATTCCTGACAAGGAAAATACAGTTGAGTTGAAAGACGATATTAATTCCAGTAAGAGAGAGGGCCTAATCCATTTCATCACCTGATTTAATTCCCGAATCATCCT
This sequence comes from Borostomias antarcticus, assembly GCF_949987555.1. Classification (NCBI taxonomy): domain Eukaryota; kingdom Metazoa; phylum Chordata; class Actinopteri; order Stomiiformes; family Stomiidae; genus Borostomias; species Borostomias antarcticus. The sequence continues at coordinate 13,462,157 of NC_140252.1, forward strand.
CCTCGTCGAACTTTGACAGCATGTGTCCATGGAAATCACGCAGTAGTTTCTCATCTAGCAAGCTGCTGTTGAGCTCTTGCGAAGGGCTACAGAATTTCTTCGTTGCCGGAGGATGAATGTGAATTAAAGTTCCGTCTCTGACCGGACTGCCGGTGTTCCGTTTCATTGGCATATTAGATCAAATATATAATTTTTTTGGAAATGGAAAAAAAAGAAAAAAAATGAATGCAAGTGTGAATTTATAAAAGTAAGAGTGATAAATATCACACATTATTCGTTGGTGAGGCTGGGAGGCCGACCTCACAAATGAACCCCCGCAAAGATATCAGCTCCATTTGTAGCCTACTCTCAGGCCTCGAAAACTGAAACAAACATTTTCGTTTCCTTTACATCCATCCATCTGCCCCGGGTAGCCTAATAATGGAATCCTATAGCCTAATAGGCCTTAGAGTAAAACCTACTACTGTTCTCCACGGACCTCACAATGGCAAAAGCTACCTTCCTCCCACTACCCTAATTAAAACTGTGCTGAGCCTATAGGGTGACTTCACATTCTGATTGCGCCGGGATTCATTTATCATATTTACAGAGAACGGGGAGTAGGTCTGCCTGGTAATGATTAACTAGAAAACCATCATCTCTCCGCTGTTTAGTGCTGCTCTGCTCCGGCCTGCTTCCAGCTTCAAACTGACTTTCACTAGGCCTAGGCTATACAGTCCTAGCAGCAATGAAAAGATGGCCTATAGAACTGAGGTGTAGGACCTTTTTTCTTTGGCTTACTTATATCTACAAAATTGAGAGCAGGCTAAACATATTTTATTATAAATACAATTTTTAATTATTATTATTATTGTTTTACCTTTATTTAGCCTAACCAGGAAATTGTAAATCCTGTTGGAAAAACATAAGATTAAACAACAACGGCAATAGAGGTTAAGAGGGCTAAATGAAAGTTTGAATTGAATTGCTATCTCCCTCCATGCTCCATCCCCAAGCCAAACAATTAATTTCAGACAATAATATAACATTACATATATCTTAACTTTGAACAATAACTTTCAAAAGGCCTAGACTACTAGCCTACTGTTTCAAGCAAAATTGATCCCACGCAGCAGGGGGCAGGATTCAAGATATGAGATCATCACACATTCCACTTTTAATAAGAAGCGTCTGGATTGAAGGTCACTTCAACCTCTCCTCCTGACATCGCATCTTTCAGGGAGGTCCGTTGAAAGTTCCAGGTAGTTTGTGAAATCCAAACAATTATCAAAATATAGCATTACCTAATGCTAGCTATTTGCAAGTCATAATTCAATTAAACGTGTAGTTAATTTCTATGTACAGACTTTTTTTAGCCAGCTAACTTTAGCTAACTTACTTCGACTGCTTGAGGCAACTGGAACTGTGGTCGATGATATTAGCCGCAGGCTACCAAGCTACTGTGGCCTAAATACACGTCTCTTTTAATGTAAAATATATTAACATGTAAGAAAGATTCACCGAGTAAGCAAAATTCAACGAGTATGTATTGTTCTTTATCGCCGTCCCTAACCTACCTTTGAGAAATAGCTTACGGACAGTTAGTAGGCTAGTCAACTTATCCCCGTGCAATATAATGTTAGCTACGATGCTAGCTAGCTACGCACGAGGTCTCTCCACACATGCGCGCTGTGCCAGAGCTGGACTGACATCAGCAACTCCCACAGGTGCAGGGCATTTTTTGCCATCTCGTGGTGCGGCGTCTCCCCAAGCACTTAAGGCAACGTGGGAACTCTTGTCTCTATCTGCTGTTGAGATGTCATCTGCTTTAGCAGCAGAATAAACTTTGTGAACATCTCTGCAATAGACCCTTTTCTCAGCAGCCAATTGACATGTCATAGGGTAAACACAGGTGTAATTATAACGGTCCTGTTCCATTTAGGATAGTGGGCCAGGGCCCTGATATTGTGCATGCTGGCTCACTGGAATGGCTGTGACACACGAAATAGGACAGAACCTTAATTAATTTAATCAATTACACCTGTGTCTACCCTTACTATGACATGTCCAAATGGCTGCTGGGAAAAGGGCTTTGGTTGCATTTCAACGGTTCTGAGTGGACTGGGGCATGTGACATGCTACCATTAAGCTCCTCTACCATAGAAAAGGGGGAGAAATATGCAGATCCCCAAGGAGATATTAATCTAAAACTAAAATTTGTAGTGAAAACACATAATATAATGGTAATGGTCATTGCTGAGGACCGTGTAGGTACTGTGCTGTATGGTGTAAATTGGGGTGGACACAGAATTGGCACTTGGGGTGGGGTACCATGCACAATGAAATGCTTAGCACCAGAGTTACCTGGTGATATGCGCTGTGTAGGTCTAGGGTGGAAAAAATGTTTCCTCCACTAAACTGCTCTCCATGTGTGGAAATGGAAAGCTATGTATCACTAGTATGGCCTTGTTTGGCTCCTCCCAACTTTCTTTTTGGTTTCAACAATGGGTGAGATCACTGGTCCCTACCACATCTTGTTGCTTGAGTTTGTTTACGTCCCACTCATAGTGTATAAAATACTGTAGTCTGTCCTTCAGCACCCAAGCAGTGGATCAGTAAGGCATGCTTTTTGGCATCTTGCTAGTCCTCGTCCATACTTGTCAGGTCATTTTCAAACATGTTGATCCATGCTTTCAAGGGTAAAGCAGGCTTACCAAAGCTCTACAGTCTATTTCTCTACAGTCTACTCATCTGTCTGTTCTTTGGATCTCTTTGCCACAGGAGGTGAAACCTATTGAAATGTAAGCTACCTTGCAAATGAATGAATGAAAAGTATTCTCTTCCGGTTTCTCTTAGAATACCACTTAAGCTGATAAGATGACACCGCCTGTCCTCAAGTGATAGGCCATCACTTCCAAGTCATCAGAAAGGTGATAGGCTTTGACAGATAATGATTTTAGAAAGTGAAATCCTTCTCTGTTTGTCATTCACCCGTTTGCTATTAGGTATCTCAATCAGCGGATATTTTATGTATTATTGGCAAGTTGATGGAACTATTGTGGATCCAAGTTGTCATATTCATGTTGAGGGTTCTTGGAGATTTTTATGAAATGTCTTATTTCCCCTTTAGGATTATTCCAGTCAATACAGCCATGTTGTCCAGGCTGGCTATGGATAATGGAAAGTGAGTATTCTGAAGAACTGGTACCCCAATGCTGAGTAACAAAATGTGGGTGAATTGAGGCGGTGTAGTCATGTAATAACAGTATACTCATAGTAATGTGTGAAATAGTTATAAAAATATTGTGACAGCCAGGGTAGTTGAAATGAAGTTGACTCTTTTGGACTCATTTTGTACTTTTCTGGAGTCACCAAATAACATCTGACATGTGAACTACAGATTGTTTTATTGCCCTCTTGGTCGAAAAGAGCAATAGATTTCACTCGATCCTGTAACATTTATAAAATAATTGTTTGGAAATAAAGTGCTTGGTGTTAAAAGTTATTATAGTAAGCATATTCATTAATTAACTAACTTAATTATTAATTAAAATCAATAGGAATGAATGTATTTAATCTGGTACATATTTTGTACCAGATCACAGGATCGAGGCTTCTCTACACCATGTGCCTTGTGTGTAAAGCTCACCCATGTGGACTGCAACCCTGGGGCCACATTGGTGCATTTCCAGGGCCAGTACTTGACCATCTGTGAACTGGACTACAACATCCTGCAGGTCAGAGTTGGGATCAATTCTATCTATTCTGAATTTGGTAACACTTTAGTAACACTGAAATTTGGTAACACTGAAATTACATTTTTGTTACAAAAGTACTGAAAAAAGTACCGTTAGGTACTGTATCGGTTCAAATGTGAACGGTACCCAACCCTACCTACTATCTCACAATATCAAAAATGAACACCAAATGGCATTATGGTGCATAATATAACAAGGCCAAATGCCCTATCTGGTAATGTTAACAATAGTGGGGAAAATTGTGGACCCACTCTGTGATTAAGATCTGCTCCAAAAAAAGTAATGGGTTCTTCCTTGGCCCGTGCTACTACTCTACACTGAGTTTCATGAAAATCGGTCAGGTAGTTTTGCATAATCCTGCTGACAAACAAATGCACAGCACTGAAAATATAGCCTATCCAAATTTAGCAGAGGCTTTTTGCATTAAACGTTGTAATTTTTTGACCCTAACTGATCCCAACCCTGCTGCAGGTGGAGATCCAGAACACTCAGAAGACAAGAAGGGAGATGGAAGTGGGAGAGTTCTGTCTAGTGGAGGATGCGCTGTCTGACCACTGGTACAGAGGACGGATCCAAAATAAACAGACAGACATGTTTGACGTGTTCCTCTTAGACCACGGGAACGTCCTGAGTGTGGGTGGCAGCTGTTTGGCCTCGGGCTCGGACGAGCTGTTCATGCTTCCTCCTAAGATAGTCTGTGGCTTCTTCGCTAACGTGCTGCCAGTGAGAGAGTGCTGGGACGGCATGTCCGAGAATTACTTCTCTTCCCTGATAGGGAGCAACGTGAAAGGATACATCCAGGCCCTCCTGCCCCACAAAGTCCTCATCCTTGAAGCCCCTGATGTCAACAAGGATCTGAAGAGACTGGGCTTTGGGAAACACGTGGACACGGACACGTTCCTGCTCCTGGTAGAGATGCTGACAGACGTCCCCCTCCAACAGAGTAGCACACCTGTCCCTGACCTGCTAATTGGAAAACCCAATGGACAAGAATTCTCTTTCAAGCCCCATCGCGTGTCGCAGAGTTTTGAGGACATCCTGTCATTCTGTGGCCCAAAGCTAACAGCTGGCAAGAAAGTGAAGGTGAAAGTTACCGCAGCCGTGAGCCCGGGTACATTTTTCCTTCAAATGATGAGCGCAGCGAAAGATCTTCAGGTGATGTCAGAGAAGCTGGCGGTGTTGTGTGAGCCCAAGAGCAAAGACTCCAGGGAAAAGTGTGTGGGAAATCTGGGCTTGCTGTGCTCTGTCAGGGGTAAAGATGAAAAATGGTACAGAGGCTATGTGAAGTTCCTTCCTGTCAACTCTCACGTGAGAGTCCTACTTGTTGATTATGGGTTCTGTGAGTCTGTCAAAGTTGAGAACATGCTACAGCTCCCACCTAGCTTTCTATTTAAACCTATCATGGCTTTCCCATGTGCTCTCTCCTGTCTGGCTGAACAAGATGGAGCTGTGAGGACCCATCAGCTGACTTTACTCAAGGAAGGACTGCTGGGTGGAGTACTGGAGGCTCAAATCGACAGCTTTGACATGGAGTATAATCTGTACTCTGTGACATTGCTCTCTGCTGGAGATAATACAGTCACACAGGCAGACTCATTCCAAGATGACACTGAACCAACAAAGAGTGAGTTAGATTTTGAAAGTGAACCAAGAAAGAATGAGTTGGATCCTAAAAGTGAGCCGATGTTCCCACAGAGCGGTCACCTGTACTACGAGAGCAGGCTGATCCAGGTTATGGCTGACTCTGTCCAGGCTGAGGGGATAGAGGATTCGTCTTTTGAGGGTTATGTGGAATATGTCCTCAACCCGAGTCAGTTCTGGTTGAGAAGCCAAAAACGTAACCGTGACTTTGAGGAGATGATGAACAGCTTGTCAGAACACTTCAGACAGATCCAGTTAGATGAGGAGATTCTAGAGAGCCCGGAGCCTGGTGCGTTTTGCTGTGCCATGTATGAGAACGACATGCACTACTACAGAGCGATAGTGACAGACACCCTGGAACATGGAGCTGAGGTATTTTTTATAGATTTTGGGAATACTGAGAAAGTACCACACATGCTGATAAAGAAGATGCCTCAGAAGTTTGCCGGCGAGCCAGCGTTTGCACTCCGCTGCTCTCTGGTGAACGTCGTGCCTGTGGATGACGACTTGTGGACGATGACCGCTACTGACTACTTCAAACAAGCAGCATCCAACAAGGCTCTCCTGGTCAAAGTCGTCCACATACGGAGGGACCGGATGGTAGTGAATCTCTACAAGATGGGGACTCAAAATGACAAGAGCATCTCAGAGCTTCTGACCGGTGCTAATCAAGCAGTGTACTGGAAATATATTCCCTCTGAACCAGTTGTACCAGGGGTCATATCAAAGAAAAGAAATGGGGAACCAAAATTCTCCAAAAAGAAGCCAGTCCTGACAAATCGATTCAACGCAAGTGTACCAGCAAAGAAACAGGTCACTGTGGCTACTGAGGAATGGGTGTTCTGTGAGAAGAACACTGAAGTCACAAAGACCGAAGCTGCCAATGACGAAGCCCCAGCCAAAGTCTACAAATCACAGAGATTCCAGCCAGGAAGTGAGCTAACCGTCCGCTGCTCTCAGGTCAACTCTCCCTCAGACTTCTGGTGCCAGCTGCATAGCAAGATCCCTGCTCTGGACAAACTGATGAACGAGCTGCAGCAGTATTACCAGACCAACACATGTCCGGTGCCGTCAGGTGATTCATGCTGCGTGACCAAGTTCCCAGGCGATGGCAGGTGGTACAGGGCCTGCATCATCGGAGTACAGAAAAATGACATTGAGGTGATCTTAGTGGACTATGGAATCACTGTGAGAGAAAAAGCGCAAAATCTACAGGCTATAATGCCAGAGTACTTGGAGCTTGAAGGGCAGTCCTTCAGATGTAGCCTCGACAACCTGATCGACCCTGTTGACCTCAACTGGGAAAAATGGAGCACAAAGGCATGTGACTTACTGAAGGACTTTGTGCAAGACCACTCAGTGAGCTTGACATGTAACATCATCTCACACCTGGATGTGAAAAACAAAGGCCTGTGCTGTGCAGTCGACCTCCATAACAGCATTCACTACAGTGCAGCGAAGAAGCTTGTGGAACAAGGCCTGGCCAGGGAAGTGCCGACCTCTGTACAGCTCAGTCCTTCAGTCTGCCCTGAGTCCTTTGTCTACTCCTCATTCAGCCTGACCAGCGGTAGTGAGGTGCAGGTCTACGTCACTCACATGTGTAGCCCCTGGGAGATGTTCTGTCAGCTGGACAGAAACACTGACATCATAGAGGACATCACAGAAAAGGTCTCAAATGAAAGTAAGAAAATGGTGAATAACGGCACTGCAGCTGTAATAGGCAAACTTTGCCTGGCAAAATACAGTGATGGTAAATGGTACAGAGGCATGGTTCTGCCTGTTCCCCCATCAACACTCCACCTCAATATTTTATTCGTGGACTACGGAAACACACATATTGTTGAAAAGAGCAATGTCATGTCTATTCCTAGAGAGTCAACTGACCTGCTGTTCACTCCGATGCAGGCCCTAAGATGTTGCCTTGCTGATATCCAAAAGGAGGAAAACTTTGCTGAGGTCCATCAGTCGCTGGAGAAGTCCATTCTCAACATGCCACTCCGAGCAGTTGTTGTTGGAAAAACACAAGAAGGGAGTGTTATTATCGATCTGTTTGATGGAGACATTCATATCAATGATCAAGTCAAGAAACTCATTGGTAGCCAAGTACCAAAACCAGAGGTTGTGAGCCTGGACACTGACAGCTCTCAGAAAAACAAAAAACAAAAGACTCTGAAGACACCAACCAATAGAGCCACATGCCGTAAGAGCCAAACTCAAAGGAAGCAACCCTCCAAATCTGCAAAATCAACTCCAGAGGTTGTGAGCCTGGACACTGACAGCTCTCAGAAAAACAAAAAACAAAAGACTCTGAAGACACCAACCAATAGAGCCACATGCCGTAAGAGCCAAACTCAAAGGAAGCAACCCTCCAAATCTGCAAAATCAACTGTCTCACAGAGTTCAGGTATCCTGGAGACATATCAGAAAGAGGAGAGTGAGGAAAGCACCTCAGTGAAATGTGTGGAAAGCACAGGACAAGATGATGTGAACCGTCCATCCAAACAGTCCACGTGCGCCCTTGTCAAACTCTCAGATCTACCCGACAACAACATCACAGCAGGATTCAGGGGCCTCGGGTTCGTTTCTCACATCGACAAAGTAAGCAGCTTCTTTGTCCAAATGCACGCAGATGAACCATCCATCCTGAAAATGGGGGGAGATCTCAACTCGGAGCTGTCGAGGGAAGTTGTGGAGCACAACGCCTCAGTGGAATTAAAGAGAGACGACCTGGTGGCGGCAGAGTACGAGGAAGACGGGGCTCTCTACCGTGCTGTTGTGAAGGACGTGGAGTCTAGTGGGCAGTACAGAATGGAATTTGTGGACTATGGAAACACAGCAGTGGTGCAGAAGGAAAATACTTACTTCCTGACGTGTGCCTATTTGTCTCAGCCGCGACTAAGCATTCCCTGTTCACTGGTAGACGCCAGCTCTTATGACAGTGACGTCATGTTCACCGACGCAGTTATGGGGAAGCCTCTCATGGTTGAATTTGTCAGTCGTTTTGGTGTCCAGTGGGAGGTAAACATTAAGATCCAGGGACAGGAAGACAACCCAGCACCTGCTATGCTGCCTGAAGCTGAATGCAGCATTGTGGCTGAAAACGAGGGGGCCTGTCCTTGGACTCCAAGTCCTGTTGTCACAAATGAAAAGAAGCCTCCCTGTCAACAAAGCACCTCATCTGTCATCAAGGACAAGCAAACGTCTAACACAGAGTCAGAGAGGGTTATGTTCATAGCCAAAGGTGAGAAGGAAACTTCAGGTGACTCTCCCAAGAGCTCCAGCCCGCCTTCTGAAACCTCTCTGGAACCTTCCGTAATACCAAAGAAGCATGTGGTGATTCCCCCTCAGAAAATCAGAGCCGGACAGACAGAGAATGGGAAACTTCTTTCAGTCTTAGAGAATGGTGACCTGTATGTGAGAGTGAACAGGAACAGTGAGGAGCTAGCCGAGTTGGAGAATCTCATCTTTGCAAAGCTGAGTAAGTGCCAAGTCACAGCTGAGGAGGATGTCAAAGAAGGACTTCAGTGTTTGTCAAGGTCATCCAAGAACCAGCAGTGGCATCGAGCCGTGGTCCAGCATGTGTCTACTGACCAGAGACATTGCAGAGTATTCCTGATGGATCATGGCAGTACAGAAGAGACATCACTAGAGGGCATCAGAATGCTTTGTGATGAACTGAGACAGACACCCATGCAGGCAGTACTGTGTAAGTGGACCGGCCCTGGTGTACCCATGGGAGAAGAAACCTATGAGATATGGAAGGAAATTCTCCGACCGCTGTTAGGGAAGGATTTAAAGCTGATGTTTGTGTCCTACTCTGAAGCTGATAACCTCTGGATGGTTGAGATCATGATGAACGAACTGTTCCTCATCCACCAGCTGAAGCCTGCAACTCGGCGGCATGCGGAGAGGGAAACGGCAGTATACTCACAGATTGACACAGACACTGTCTCAGGGAAGGACTCTGCCTCTGAAAGCAGTCCTCACCAGAACAAATTGTTCCTCATCCACCAACAAAAGCCTGCAACTGGATGGCATCTGAGGGAGGAAACACCAGTCTCTTCACAGATTGACACAGAGACTGCTTCAGAGAAAGACTCTGAAGGCAGTCCTCCCCAGAAGTTGTTCCCGGCCCCAGTGAACATGGACCAGGTCTACTCTGGCTTTGCTGCTGGTGTCACAACCCCTTGTGACTTCTACATCGTCCTGGAAGAGCTGTTGCTGACCAGGAACACGGTGTCTACCATCGTGGATGGTCTCCCTGATGAGCTGCCCCTTCTACCTGAGGCCCACCTCACTCCCGGGTCCTGCTGCCTGGTCTGGTCCGTCACCAAGTACGAGTGGTGCCGGGCGGAGGTGATGCATGTGGACAGAGCTGCCATGGTGGTGATCAACCTAGTGGACTATGGTCACTGTGAAGAAGTCTCCTACCAACACCGCTCTGAGCTGAGGAGGCTGCCGGAGCAGCTGACCTGGCTACCCAAGGAAACCTACCCCTGTGTACTGAGGGGAGTGGAGCCGGCCAGAGATGGCCAGTGGACGGATGAGGCCATTGTGTTCTTCCGGGAGTGCGTCTGTCAGAGGAACCTCCAGGTCCTCTTCAAGCAGTACGTCTTAGAGGCATGCTGGGAGGTCGACCTGGTGGCCGATGGCGTCCACGTTGCCAAGGAGCTAGTTAACGCAGGCCATGCCTCTTACATTGACCTTATGTTTGGGTGCATCCTGGATCGATCCCTCCCCGAGCAGAGACCAGCTGTGCACCCAGCCAAGGGCCTGCCGGAGAGCACTACACCCACAGCTGCCGATCCCAATGAGACTTCTATGAGGACCAACTGGCTGCTGAGCACGCTGGATGGAGGTACTGCAGATACAGAGGGAGCTGAGAGGCCATTTTTTGTACCACAGTCACACACCAACTCGGAGACCCTGGGTGGTGACCAAGCCAAGAGTCTCCCAGGCTCCATGTTTGGAGCGGAACAATGTGAGTAGTTGTTTCTATTGTACGTCACAATGCAAAATACAACTTTATAACAGCTGTGTCTTTGATTGGGAAAATGCAAGAGATAACTGACTTTAAACTATGAGTGCATGTGTGTGTTTTTTCACAGGTGGCCTGATGTGAAGACTGAGCTGGGAGCAGAGAACACACTCCTCCTGTCTGAAGGTAATGATGAATAGGATTGAATTTAATTCATTTCCCATGTGACTGACGCTTTGCTCTTTAGATTTTCTTTTTCACTTAAAACTACCAGTATTTTTCATTCCCAAGTGTGAAGAGCATCTGTGACGGTGTGCCACGACTGTAAAGTGACAACCCTTTTTCTTCCTCTGAAGAACAGACTTGTCCATGTCAATCCCTCAAGAATCTGGCCCTAATTTACCCTAGGCCAAAATTAAAATGTGTTATTAGTCTCAGATTAGAATCTCTATTTTTTTTCTAGATCACATTTCTAAGCATGAATATTCTAAGTTATCTAAATTAAGATATCAATATGGGAGCCATCATGTGTGAATTTATTGGACAGCCTGGAAAATACATATATACTGTAGTCGAAATCACAGAAGTACAAAATACTGTATGTCTGCTAATTATTTAACAATGTAGTTAAATGGCATTAACTGTTTATTTTGATTGTTGCATGACAGTTGGATGTTCTGTCACTTTTCTTTCCCAAGCATTTTGGTACACATTTGATCAGACATCAAAGACTAGACTCATTGTTGTAGTTTTTTTTTTTTTTTTACATTTCTTTGCAATGTAAACATCTTATTTTATTATGTGTATACCAAGTGTTGATGGAGTTACTACAGATTGTGTTCCCAAACAAAGGTTCAGAATAAGTGTTCACAATAAACAAACGTTTTTATAAAGATTTGTATATGGTTCTAACCTTTTGCTTTGAAAAGTATGGTTTGCATTACAGTACATTATTTGGTGACAAAATAGCATGCTTTTGCTCTCCAGCATCCGTTAGGTCGAGAGCTTTATGCTAGTCCAAACCCTGTCTCTTTCCATGTCGAAATATGACTGTTTGATTTCCCCCATTGACAATTAATGGGAAGAGTTTTTCCATCAGTCCAAAAAATAAATGGAGGTGAATGGCTGGCCATGTTTGGGTGGCTCGTGGACCCGCTCTGTAATTCGGATCCACTCCAAAACTGAATGAAAATGGGACTGTGCAACATACAGTACTTCCGCCGAGTTTAATGAAAATCGGTCTGGTAGTTTTTGTGTAATCCTGCTAAAGAACAAATCGACAAACCACGGAAAACACCTGAATCAGGTAATAACCTGTGCTTCGCTGGGGCGGAGGTAATCCTATACAGTACACGAAGTAGCCTGATGTCTCACTTCCTAGTGGTAGCTAGCTGCTGCTGGTACACTTTCACCATCCACACACACTGTTGTGAAAGAGTATTATGTCCTTTGTTTCAATGCTTCAGTGTTTCCAATACATTTCTGTTAAGTGTGGCTCCAGTCAGTGATGCTCTGTCATGTCTGTTAGTCACTCAATTGATCCTCCCACTGTTGACATGTCTAATGTTAAATGAAATTGTCAGTTTAATCAAACCATGCATTAAAAATCTGCATGGATCAAACCACTCTTTAAATAAATAACTGCTGTTACAAAGGCAAGAAGAATACCATGAGGATCAGTATGTTAATACACAAAACTTTACTCTCCAGGCAATTCCAAGCAGCATGTTGTAAAATCTGTATTTATTAATGATTTACAAAAGGCTAACATGAAACCATTTAAATGATTCAAATTTGCAACCTCAAAAGGGAGGAAACATACTGTAAGAGTCCGAGTGTATACAGGTCAGTGAACACCTTCAGAGCAGTGAACAGGAGTTTGACAGTCCTCCTGTCAGAGAACAGTGGAGTATGGCCCACGCTCTCCTGGAAGAAAGAAGTATTTTCACACAAAATGCAGTCAAAGCAAAGACAGGAAGTGGCCTGATCCTCGATAAGGAACATTAGAGTTCATATACTTTACAGCATAGGTCCCAAACGTATTCCATTGTGTAGAAGTAAAGGTTCAAAATAAATACCTGCAATGCACATGAGAATTCTTACGTAATTAGATTTTTATTTATCATTTGAACTGAGACTGAAGTCATCTCCCCTCATCAACAAAGGATCTCACATTTGTCATTCTGGCAAAATGTATACAACCATTCAAATTTCACACAACTCTGCAAAAGTACTATTCAATTCAAACAAAGAAAACCAATACTAAAAGGTAGAGGAGGGGGGAATAGAAAACATTAAAAAACCGATCAACGTCCTGCCTGCTGACATCTAGCGGACCGAGGGAGGGTCTGTGTGTCAGTGAGCTCCTACATTTACGTGTATAAAATTCCCTGCTATAAGCAGCAGCTCTGGCCAGCCTGGTCAGATATCTCTGGCTTGGTGTTCTGAGGGTCAGACTGTACGCTCAAGAGCTACTACTGTAGTAGGATAAGAAGTGAGAACCATGGAACCAGAGTTTATATACAAGGGTGGCTGTGCACTTAGGGAGACCCGCAAGGGCCCAGTAAATCAGCAATACATGTGTACACAATGTCATAGAGCCCTCCAGACTGAACCCCCTCCCCCCCCCACACTCTCTAAGGAATGAACACAGTGTATGGCAAACCAGAGTGGATAAAATTACTCTTATCAATCACTGAGAATCGTCGGAAGAAGTTAACTAAAATAAAGATTGGTCTTTTACACTTGGGCATTTATTTAGATGAGGAGAAATTAAAAGTGAAAATATGTAATGCAGAAAAGAGCATAAAACAACATCATAAAATAGTCCACATTACAGTAAGCTATTTAAAAAATTAAAATGAGCAGAAACGTATCATCCCGAACCCAAGAACCATTTTACAAACAAAAATATATCCCCGTTCATTGTGATGTCAAATTTGTCTTAACTAGTAGAATTAAAACGTTTTTACAGTGCTTTATCATAATATATCTTTAGTTTAAAGAGGGAAATTTTAAGCCATAGAGGTCTCTCCTATTGCAACAATACATCTAAATTGTACTAAATGGTCCAGTTATTCAATAAAAAAAACGACACAAGAGCACAGAGTCACGCCAGCTTTCTCCCTTCTCATCGCTCAGGAGGGTCAGGAAGGTTGTAGGTTCTATGCCCTCCAGCTCTGCTCAGAGGCTCCCGTTCCCTACTGTTTGGTGTTGAGTTCGTTCTCCAGCTCCATGAGTTTGCGAGAGGCCTTGACCTTGTTGGAAATCTCCTTGCCCTGGGAGAAGAGCCGCTGGCGCTCCTTGAAGGTCAGGCTCTCCGGGGCTTCGCCGGGGACAGAGTTCTCCTGCTCCTGACCACTGGAGAGATGAACACAAACAGACAAGATACACACACCGTCAAATATAGCACTGGCAACGTTGGAACCAGACCACAACACCAAGAGAGGGAGAGGAGGGGACAGGTAGAGAGGGAAAGAAAAAGTGAAAGAATGATGTACAGTATGTAGGCCAGGCCTCACCTTTTCGTCCACTTCTCTCGTGGGTCTTTGTAGACCTCTCCGGATCCTACAACCCCTGCTGTGTTTCCAGTGTATGAGTTAAATCCTGTCACGGCGTCACGGTTAGAGGAGATACAAAAGTCAGTAAAGATGCACCGGTCAGAATAAGAGCAGGTTAAACCTCCAAGATGGTACCAGAGAGCTGCTGGGCACTAAAGATCAGAACTAACTAGAAAAGCTTTCAGATTCAGATTCTCTATATTAGACTACCAGTGTGCAGTCGTCCTAATCATAGGTAGTGCCATAAATTGTGCCATTCTTGTGACACTTCTAACTGTATTGGGTCATCATTAATTAGTACCCAGCAACTCTCTGTTGATGTAACCATTTCTACACCTGAGTGTTTCCACAGAGCAGAGATAAGCGTTAGGAGGGGGCAGGGCGACGAGCTGAGCAGCACTAATTAGAGGCATTCAGAAGCACGCCTGAGGAAGCAGCCGTCTGTGGACCTAGAGAGCGCAAGTGAGGTCAGAGGTGGAGGGTCACCCACCTGGACACCAGGGTTCGATCTGACCCTTGAACCCTTCCGTTGACCACCACTTCTGACCCGCCATGTTCATCAGTAGGCTCACGTGTCCGTGTGTCTGTCAGAACCTGTGCCTCACCAGACCAGGCCGGATCGGACTAGGCAGGGCTAGCACTGGAGATATGGCATCTCATAAGAGTCTTACCCAGTAATCCTAACAACCCAGGCTGGAATCCAGCTGTCAACCCCCTGGTGGTGCTCTACTGTAGTGCAGTCTGAAGCACTGAAGCACGATCAGGGTCCAAATGCATGGGAGCTCAGCATGTTCTGGATGGGCACCGACACACGGATGAGTGAGAACCCCAGACAGGGTTCTACTGGCAGGCTCAGGGCTTTCTGGACCGGAGCCAGGCTCCCTAGTAGTCTACATACTGGCTTGTAAGGCTGATCCCAGATCTGTGACTGACTAACCAGAGGAAAGATCCCCTCTCTAAGAGTCTGTTTCATTCCTCTCAGAAAGAAGCCAGACATACATTTATAAGTACTTTGGCTTCATAAACATATTTACAAAAAAATTCTAAGGAGAAGACAATCAGAAGCCAATCAGAAGCCTATCAGTGTGTTTGGAGCCAGGGATAATGTTCTCCTTTCATTCAGAATGCGGCCAGATCAGGCTGATGTTCTCAGAGATGGAGAACATACTGATGGGAGTTGAAATCTCAGCCATCTCATTGGTTAGAGCCAGACTAGCCTAGGCCTATCAGAGAGTCGCTTTGCCCTGGGCGCTGCCAGTAGTCGCCTGACGGCTGATGTAACCAGGTTAGAGGTCAGGGAGGCTGGGGGATCCAGGTGCCGACTGGTCACCGGGACCACCGCAAAGCCCCCTGGGAATTGTAGAACGGGAGAGCGGTTTGAAGCATCAGACAGACAGACATGTACATACAGACAGGCACACAGACTGACATATACATACAGACAGCCAAAGCTACAGACAAGACATACCGACACACAAGACAGCGAAAGGCACTGACAGACTGGTCCGAAGCAGACAGACAGACAGCAGACAAACCACGCAGAGACAGTGATAGGCTACAGCACACAAACAGTGCAGTGAGAGATCTGGACAGCGAGAGAGAGAAAAAGGGATGAAGACGTGAAGAGTTGAGAGGAGGAGAGCAGAGGCTTAAGCTCGGCCAAGGCAGCAAAGCAATGGATATCAGGCCAAGTGGTACGAGATGGGAGTTCAGTGCGGGGGGGGGGGGGGGGGGGGGGTGGCGGCCAGTGCGTGTGCAAAATTAATCTGTCATAATGATGATGATGATGATGATGAGGGAGGCGGGAGGGGAGGTGGGGGATGGGGTGGGGGGGGCGGGGTTAGTGATCGGTTCCTCAACGTTGAGCGAGGAATGCAACACCTTTTCCCAAGAGGCCCAAGCAACCTCATTCATACTGGTGTGTGTGTGTGTGTGTGTGCGTGAGAATGTGTGTGTGTGTGCATGTGTGCTACATGCTGGCAGACAGTCACACGGCCTCTGGTACAGGTCAGTGTGTTAAGATGTGTTGCATCTCTTGCATCCACTGGTCCATGGCTGTTTAGAGGCTGCATTTCTACGGGATCCATTTTAGATCCTCTCGATACAACAGGTGCTGACGTACAGTAGCTGTTCTCTCTGAAGTGAATAAGCTCAGGAAACTATTCAGACTATTCACAGATTCAGTTGCTGTAGCAGACTGCACCATACCTCAATGTACAACTTCCAACCTTAATATGACACTTACAACCTTAATATGACAAGACAAACCATCTCTAAGCAAAACATTAGTATTTTATTAAGTTTCACAGCATTTCTATATTTGTTTAACCAGGTCAATGTGTATAACTATAATGTAGTTCTGTCTCCAGCCAGTAGAGGCCGCTATAGGCTTGAGATCAGAGAGAACAGAGAGCCAGTAGTACAGCTGACCTCCAAGGCTCCAACCAGAGCTTGTTTAGATCCAGACAGGCCTCCTAACAGCAACAGACCAGAAGGAGATTTAAGTGTGTATGAGGGGGGCGGGGCAGGGGAGATGCTCTTCGATGATTGGTCCTGATTCTGTATGAAGCCAGTGTGTCCCTCCCTAAGCCAACCAACCGGCAAGCAGAGCCTGAGGCCGCGGGGCGAGGGGGGACGGGCCGGCGGGCGACCGCGCCCCCAGACAGCACAACCAAACACACATGAAGGCGGGGCCAGCTACAACACCAACAGTACTATGATTGGTTCTCGGATCGGAGCGCATTAAGGGTCTTTATCGATTGCTTTGACTCCTCTGGGGTGATTTGATTGGAGAGAAAAAAAGAGGAGCGGGTGGACAAACAAACAAACAAACACTAACGAGACAAATGAAAAAACGGAATCTGATTTGCTAGAGGAGTGAGAATTTCCGTTGCAAAAAAAAAAAGAAACAACAACCAAACGAGAAGACAAACATAAGGGGAGGAGTCAAATGATAACTTGACTGGTGGCTAAAGTATTGATCTGGTTGATCAGGGGAGAGAGAAAGAGAGAGAGAGAGAAGGGGCAGAACGCCGCTCTACTGAAAAACGGAAATAACAGCAAAAAACATGAACGAGTGAATGAGTGAGAGAGGGAGGGAGGGAGGCTGTGGAGGGAGGCGAGCGTCCTCTCCTCTGTCCTCCCTGTGCGTCTAACCTTTGGGGACGGAGCTGGGTTTGGCGGGGATGGGAGGGGCGTGGCCAGTACTGTTGGCATTGAACGAGCTGGACAGGTAGATCCCGTCCGAGAGCGGGCGGGGCTTGCGCGCGGTGGGCGGCGGCTTGCGCGCGGGCGGGGGGAGGTCGCCGTACGACTTCCTGGTGGCGGCCGTCTTAACCTGACCTGCTAGGCCCGGTCCCGCGGCCGCGGCGTCCTCCTCCTCCTCCTCCTCCTCGCCCCCGTAGGAGATAAACTTGGCGGTGTACAGGGTGTCGGGGGAGACCACCTGCGTTTTGAGGTAGGAGGTGTTCCTCTGGGGCGGGGGCGGGGGCTGGGGGGTGTTAGTGGGGGAGGAGGGGGAGAGGGGGGGCTGGTAGTCCCTGGGGAGGGGCGGCCTGTACAGACCCGGCTCCTCAGGCGCCAGCAGCCTACGCTCCGCCTCCTCGTGCTGCCGCCGTCGGCCCGCCTCCAGGCGGGTGTAGTACTCCTCCTCCTGCCTCCGCTACGGGGGGGAGACACGCCTGTTAGAACGGCTCTGATCGGGCCCGACACCTGAGGACGGTTCTGATGTCGTTGGTCACTACTCCTACTACAACCTCCCGCCTCCCTCCACGGAGACACGCCTCTCAGTGAGGTCTACTCTGATAGGCCGGCACCTGATCTGACTGGAGAACAGGGCGTGGCTGACTGGACTACAGGAAGGCTGCCTCATGGCCAAGTGCGGGCCGATTAAATCCTCCTCCACCCTGATAGTCCTGTGTGTATGTGTGTGTGTGTGTGTGTGTGTGAGAGAGAGAGAGAGGTGGGGGGGATCGACTACACTGTCTTTATGGTGTGGATGTGTGACTTAAGTGGGTCCATGTGCCGTCTTTCTCCTCCCTCTCTCTCTCTCCCTCCCTCCCAGCGGTGTGGAGGATTCTCTTCCAGCTGGACCTGGTGCTGTGAAGTGGTTCTGGTTGTTTGTGGGTCTGGGCCTGGTGCTGTGAAGTGGTTCTGGTTGTTTGTGGGTCTGGGCCTGGTGCTGTGAAGTGGTTCTGGTTGTTTGTGGGTCTGGGCCTGGTGCTCTGAAGTGGTTCTGGTTGTTTGTGGGTCTGGGTCTGGCTAGGGTCCAGTGCTGCTGCAGGCTGAGGGCTCCTGGTGCAGGGTTCTGGAACCCCCTCCTCTGGGCTCCTGCTTCTGGACCGGTACCAGGGTGGGTGGGCGGGCGGGTATGTATTTATGATGGCAGGGTTGGTGGGCTAAGGGAGGGTTCAGATGGAGTGTGTGTGTGTGTGTGTGTGTGTGTGTGTGTGTGTGTGTGTGGGGGTGGCAGAGTGGGAGGGAGGGAGGGAGGCATTCCGACAGCATTCTGAAGCAATGCCGGATGGGATGAGAATGACTTTCCCAACAAACCAAAGATTCCAAAATAAATGAATATATAAATAAACAAACGAACGGACAACCTGACACTGACCACCACAACAACAACAATAACAAAATGGGAGTCCCATGCTTCAGGTGGGGGAGGGGTCCATAACATTCAAACATACATAACTGTTACATAGAGGTGGGGGGGGGGGGGGCTTCATGAAGACATGCAACTGGACATCACACTTATCAACATTATTAATATCATAATCAACAGCATTATAACAATCAATATCATCATAATCATAATCTCATAATCTTCATTGCAGGGCATCAGATTGTCAGCGGTTTGATAGGTCACATGACACCATGACTGGATGGTGACACGGTGTGTGTGAACAGTTAAGACCTCACACACACACACCTGCGGGCCCCCAAACACACCTGCGGACCTCTCACACACACACACGCACACACACACCTGTGGACCTCACATTCACACACACACACATACACCTGCGGACCTCACACACACGCGCACCCACACACACCTGCGGACCTCACACACACACAAACACACACAACTGTGGACCTCACACAGAATTGAGGTTTCTTTCAACTCTAACGACAAGAACAGGAGATAAAGAGAGAGAGTGTGTGTGTGTGTGTGTGTGTGTGTGTGCTTGTTCAGTCAGAGAGAGACAGACGGGACAGAGTCCGTCTCCGGGTGCAGTGCGTACCTTCTCCTCCGTCTCCCTCCACCTCCTCTCGTCCTCCTCCTGCTGCTGCTTGGCCCGCTCCTCCGCCTCGCGCTTACGGATCTCCTCCAGCTGCTGCTTGCGCCGACGCTCCTCGTCCTGCAACTGCACACACGCACACACGCGCGCAAGCACACACGCGCACGCACGCAGAACGTTTAGTACCACACACGCGGCTTTGTAAACCCCTACCTATGGACATAAACCTCGCTAAACAGATTCATTTTTTATACGCTTGACATGCAGCTACGCTCTCAGGGGGTCCCCGAACGCAGAACCGAGTGGGCCCGCTGCTCCTGTGGTTACTGACCGCAGCGGGTCGGACTGGTTCTCTGGGCTTGGGTTACTGTGAGTTTAGCGTTCAGCAAATCCTGGCCTGAAGCCTCAAGCCCCTGGGGACTCATGCAGTCTACCACACCTGCGTGTGTAGTGTACACACACACACGCACGCACACACACACGCACACACACATACACACACACACACAGGCTGATTCAACACACAGATGCTGTGACCACACACCCGGATTCCTGCTCTCTACTGGCATGAGGTGACCACACAGGGGCCACACAAGTTTGGGAGCACCATCTGTCTTCATGTTGTACTATCGTGTTTAATCCCGTCTCCTACCGTGTGCTTAATACTGTTTCATATGCTGTTCTTCCATGTATTCAATCATGTATGAAGCCATTTCACACCAAATGATAGCACAGCTGGACATGCATATGGACAACTAGCACACCCTGTCTTTCAGTTGCTCTAGGTGCACTTTATTTGGACCAAACCCGCCTTATGGAACAACTAGAACGAACTGAAGCAGCCAAACTGACCCTCAAATCAAGCGCACCCAAAGCAACTGAACGGAAAGTGGCCGTTTGTGTCGTCGAGCGGAGGCGCCGGCGGCCCGAAACAGGCGCGGGATGAGACGCGAGCACAGATGCAGACGTTGAAAACGGAGCACAAACGGAAACACAGCAGAACGGCACTCTCTCTCTCCTCGCCCGGCCGCGCACACACAGCTGGATGAGAGGAGGAGACGGATGGGCGGGCGGACGGACGGATGATCACCAACGATGAGGCCCTCATGCAGGTAGCGCCCTCTGGGGGAGGGGGGTGGGGCCGGAGCATGCACGGACCACCACGCCCCCCCCCACATACAAGACCATGCCAGGCCTCTGCCTGCCCTGAAAAACCCACTGCTGCTAAAGACCCCCCCCCCCCCCCCCCCGCGCCCGGGAGAGAGACACCGCCAGGGCCCGGGTGACAGGTGTTTACAACACACACTGAAGCACTATGGAACGTTTCACACACACACAAACGCACACACACACACACACACAAATGATGTTCCACAGCAGCGGTGTTTCAGTGCAGACAGACAGACCGAACAGCCAACCGGCGTGAGGCGTTCCCAGGACGGGCTCCCTGCGTTCGGCTTCTCCCCCCCCCCCCGCCCTCACCGCACCCCCCAGATGAGGGGAGCAGCGCCGCCCCCCAGGCCAGATGGAGGAGGGAAGAGTGAGCGAACAGGAAGCAGAAAAACACAGGTGGAGCCGAAACAGGAAGTAGACAGGAAGTAGTGGAGGAGGACGGGGGAAGTGTGCGTTAAGAAGAGGAACGTACCAAGTCTAGAACAGAGATAGCTGCTGGGACAGCAGTCTGCTGCTGGAAAAGAAACCAAACAGAGAAAAACAGAGAGTAGGAGGAGGAGAGGAGAGAGGGAGGGAGGGAGTGTAAATAATAAGAAGAAATAAACGGAGGGAGGAGGAAGGAAGGAAGGGATAAGAGAGAAGATAAAAGTGAAAAACATTGCTGTGGTTTCGGAGGCAGTGAAGTGTTGCCACGGGAACATTCCTTCCCTCAGTTCGGTTTTTGATTAATGTCGGCGGGCCGCCCCGCCCTGGCCCCGCTCGCCTGGGTGGAGTCTGATGTTACAGGAATTCCCAGACAGCAACCCCCCCCCCCCTACCACCAATAACGAGCCTCAATCATCTCAAATCCGTGTTGAAGCAATGACAGTATTCCTCTCGTGAGACAGACCCCAGACACACGCACACACACACGAGCGCGCACGCACACCCTTTCTCCTCCCACCCGTCTTTCTCCTCCCCCTCTCCCTCTCCCTCCCCTGGGCAGGACCCCAGCCTCACCACAACAATGCCTGAGACGTCTACTTCCTGTGTTGACAGTCTCAAGAGGAAGACAGTCTGGATGCGGGCGCCGCGGAGATGCTCCTCGCGCGGCTCCAGATACAGCAGCTTGGGTAGAATGACTCCCCAGAGGGCAGAGCGGGCGAGCCGATGTCACGAGCCGTTAGCGTGCCCGGATGCGGCTCTCCAAACCGCCTTTTGTGTCGAGACGAAAAAATGAACCGATCTCGCAGATCGACCCCCCGACCTCATCCTGAGCCCCCCCCCCCCTCCCCCCGCCTCTCTGCAGCCAACCAGGCGTCAGCAGCTCAGCAGCACGGCAAAGCGATGAGGCAAGCATGTAGCGGACGGGACAGCAGGATGCAGCCAGTCAAGATACAGCCAGCCGGCTAAAAGCAGCTAGCCGGCTGCGCATCACAGCGTGTAGCCAGTGACCGCTGCGGTTCAGCTCTTATGGCTACCTGCCCTAACAGACAGTAGAGATCTACCACAATCCCCGCCCTCCCCCACACACACTCACCCGCGCCCTCTTCTCAGCCTCCAGCCGCTGCATGATCATCATGGTGTCCACGTCCTCGTCGTCCTCCTCCTCCTCGTCCTCGTCGCTCTGCTTGGACTCCTGCAGCCGCTTCTGGAACTGCCACTCCAGCATCAGCTTCCGCAGGCGGTCGCTCTCCTCCGTCGTGCGCTCCGGCTTGGCCTGGAGGGACGGACACGCGCACACACACACACACACGCACACACGCACACACACAGGCGCGCGCACACACAAAAACACACACGATCCGTGATTGTCCTGGCTGAATGATTGGCAGGGTCGGGCTAGAGCGATGAAATCAACGCTCTTATGTCGGCTGTGGTCATCTTGACTCTGCTGTACTCTAGTCCTCTGTGGGTCTAGTGGGTGTCCAGCAGGTCCACTAATGTCTCTATTCTACTATACCACGTCTCTATTCTATTCTATTCTATTCTATTCTATTCTATTCTATTATGTCTCTATTCTACTCTACCACGTCTCTATTCTATTCTATTCAACCATGTCTCTATTCTACTCTACCACGTCTCTATTCTATTCTATTCTACCATGTCTCTATTCTACTCTACCACGTCTCTATTCTATTCTATTCTACCATGTCTCTATTCTACTCCATCATGTCTCTATTCTACTCTACCATGTCTCT
Source organism: Borostomias antarcticus (assembly GCF_949987555.1). Classification (NCBI taxonomy): domain Eukaryota; kingdom Metazoa; phylum Chordata; class Actinopteri; order Stomiiformes; family Stomiidae; genus Borostomias; species Borostomias antarcticus. The sequence continues at coordinate 13,484,669 of NC_140252.1, forward strand.
ATTCTACTCTACCACGTCTCTATTCTACTCTATTATGTCTCTATTCTACTCTACCATGTCTCTATTCTACTCTACCACGTCTCTATTCTACTCTATTATGTCTCTATTCTACTCCATCATGTCTCTATTCTACTCTACCACATCTCTATTCTACTCTATTATGTCTCTATTCTACTCTACCACGTCTCTATTCTACTCCATCATGTCTCTATTCTACTCTACCACGTCTCTATTCTACTCTATTATGTCTCTATTCTACTCCATCATGTCTCTATTCTACTCCATCATGTCTCTATTCTACTCCATCATGTCTCTATTCTACTCTACCCTGTATCTATTCTACTCTACCCTGTATCTATTCTACTCTACTGTCGCTATTCTACTCCATCATGTCTCTATTCTACTCCATCATGTCTCTATTATATTCTACCATGTCTCTATTCTACTCCATCATGTCTCTATTCTACTCCATCATGTCTCTATTCTACTCCATCATGTCTCTATTCTACTCCATCATGTCTCTATTCTACTCCATCATGTCTCTATTCTATTCTACCATGTCTCTATTCTACTCTACCATGTCTCTATTCTACTCTACCACGTCTCTATTCTACTCCATCATGTCTCTATTCTACTCTACCATGGCTCTATTCTACTCTATCACGTCTCTATTCTACTCTACCATGTCTCTATTCTACTCTACCATGTCTCTATTCTACTCTACCATGTCTCTATTCTACTCTACCATGTCTCTATTATATTCTACCATGTCTCTATTCTACTCCATCATGTCTCTATTCTACTCCATCATGTCTCTATTCTACTCTACCATGGCTCTATTCTACTCTATCACGTCTCTATTCTACTCTACCACGTCTCTATTCTACTCTACCACGTCTCTATTCTACTCTACCATGTCTCTATTCTACCACGTCTCTATTCTACATATACCATGTCTCTATTCTACTCTACCATGTCTCTATTCTACTCTATCATGTCTCTATTCTATTCTACCACATCTCTATTCTACTCCATCATGTCTCTATTCTACTCTACCATGTCTCTATTCTACTCTACCATGTCTCTATTCTACTCCATCATGTCTCTATTCTACTCTACCACGTCTCTATTCTACTCTACCATGTCTCTATTCTACTCTACCACAGCTCTATTCTACTCTACCACAGCTCTATTCTACTCTACCATGTCTCTATTCTACTCTACCATGTCTCTATTCTACTCTACCATGTCTCTATTCTACTCTACCATGTCTCTATTCTATTCTACCATGTCTCTATTCTATTCTTCCATGGCTCTATTCTATTCTACCATGTCTCTATTCTACTCCATCATGTCTCTATTCTACTCTACCATGTCTCTATTCTACTCCATCATGTCTCTATTCTACTCTACCACGTCTCTATTCTACTCCATCATGTCTCTATTCTACTCCATCATGTCTCTATTCTACTCCATCATGTCTCTATTCTACTCTACCACGTCTCTATTCTACTCTACCATGTCTCTATTCTATTCTACCATGTCTCTATTCTACTCTACCATGTCTCTATTCTACTCCATCATGTCTCTATTCTACTCTACCATGTCTCTATTCTATTCTACCATGTCTCTATTCTACTCTACCATGTCTCTATTCTACTCCATCATGTCTCTATTCTACTCTACCACGTCTCTATTCTACTCTACCATGTATTCTACTCTATTATGTCTCTATTCTACTCTACCATGTCTCTATTCTACTCCATCATGTCTCTATTCTACTCTACCATGTCTCTATTCTACTCTACCACGTCTCTATTCTACTCCATCATGTCTCTATTCTACTCCATCATGTCTCTATTCTACTCCATCACGTCTCTATTCTACTCTACCATGTCTCTATTCTACTCTACCATGTCTCTATTCTACTCTACCATGTCTCTATTCTACTCTACCACGTCTCTATTCTACTCTACCACGTCTCTATTCTACTCTACCACGTCTCTATTCTACTCCATCATGTCTCTATTCTACTCTACCATGTCTCTATTCTACTCCATCATGTCTCTATTCTACTCTACCATGTCTCTATTCTACTCTACCACGTCTCTATTCTACTCTACCACGTCTCTATTCTACTCCACCATGTCTCTATTCTACTCCATCATGTCTCTATTCTACTCTACCATGGCTCTATTCTACTCTATCATGTCTCTATTCTACACTTCCATGTCTCTATTCTACTCTACCATGTCTCTATTCTACTCTACCATGTCTCTATTCTACTCTACCATGGCTCTATTCTACTCTACCATGTCTCTATTCTACTCTACCATGTCTCTATTCTACTCTACCATGTCTGTATTCTACTCCATCATGTCTCTATTCTACTCTACCCTGTATCTACTCCACCTGTAGGTCCTGGATCTCCTTGTCCAGAAGGTCCACTATGTGCAGCTGCTGCTGTTTCTCCAGCTTCTCCCGGGCGTCTCTCTTCCAGGGGTCAGGTGACAGACTGTCACTGGACGACAGCTCCTCTTTACTGGGAGGGGGGAGGGAGGGGGGGGGGGTCACGGTAGAGGACGTTATCATTTACACACGGATGGAAATACATGATCACCCCTACAAAAACATCTCACACTACACTATCTAACTTCTCCAACGTATTAAAGGTGCGGCAATCAAAGTGCGCTGACATTAAAATGAAATGAATCTGTAAACTGTGGAAGTGGCAGGACTGCATCCAATCATTTTGAGTTGCCCACCTGAAATGATTGGATGGCTTACCTGCCTGTCACCCTACTGTACCTACCTGCCTAGAGTGTCATTTGTTTTCCCCCAGTTTGGAGGAGTGGCTTTGGAGGGATGCCTGAAGGGAGGGGGCGGGGATTTTGTCGGTTGCATTGTCGGTTCTCAAAATCTTTAAACAATTTACCTACGTCTAACAGGAAATCACAAACTGCACACTGCACCTTTACCGTATTATCAGGTCGACCACATCATCAGTCCATCACATTTCTGATGAGTTTAGTACATAGCCGGGATAACCCGACCCGGGATTCAAACTAGCAACCCCCCCATCTCTTCTCCCGTTCCGCCTACCTGATGGTGATGTACTGGAGGTCCCGCCTCTCGATGGTCCGTGGCTGCTGCTGGGGGAGGAGCTCCCTGATCACGGTGTCCTGGGGGGGTCCCCCGGGCGGGGGGGGTGCGGCCGAGCGCGGCAGGCTGGACAGCTTCTCCGGCCGGGTGGGCTGCTGCTGCTGCTGGGGGGGGTGCAGGTACGGCTGGGGCATCGGCACACCGGGGGGCGGGGGCTGGTGGTGCTGCTGGGAGGGGGGCGGGGGCTGGTTACTGTGGGGCGGGGGCACCGCCACGGGGTTGCGTATCTGTCCCAGCTTCCTCTCCTGCTCCCTCCTCTTCCTCTCCCGCTCCTCCTCCAGGCGGGCCTTCTCCTTCTCGTACCAGCGCTGCTGCTCCTCCCTCTTCCGGCGCTCGGCGGTGGCCATGGCGGCGGCCTGCTGCTGCTGCAGCTGGGCGGCGGCGGCCGCTGCAGACGGGGGCGGGGGGAGGGGCAGGTCTGGCTGAGGCTCGAAGTCCGGGTAGTGGACGGGGGGCGGGGGCGGTGGAGGGGGGGGCAGGTCGGAGCGGGAGGGCTGGGAGACGGGGGGCCCCGCTGGGGGGTGGGGGGCGTTGGGGGTCTTCCAGCGCCCCGGGCCGCTCTTGTGGTTGCCAGGGTTCTTGGAGGACGAGGAGGAGGAGTAGTTGAGGTGCTCCTGGCTGGAGGTGGACGACTCCACCGAGGACGACGGCTGCCCGTGGCTGCCCTGGTTGCCCCAGTGGTCCCCGCCTCCGCCCCCTCCTCCTCTCTGGAACTCCGCCTCCCTCTGTTGAAACTCTGCCTCCCTTTGAAACTCCGCCTCTCTCTGGAACTCCGCCTCCCTCTGCTGAAACTCTGCCTCCCGGTGAAACTCCGCCTCCCGGTGAAACTCCGCCTCCCGGTGGTGCTGCAGGTGCACCAGGTCCTCTGGTCTCAGCCCGCCTGGAGGTGGGTAGCCCTCACACAGGTCCTCCTTGGAATGGGCCACACGCTGGACACACACACACACACACACACACACACAGGGCATAAAGAGTTTTCAGCCAGGAGGTCAGACAGGAACTACAAGTCATTCAGTAGAATAGTTCTGACAGACTATTAGAACAGAACACTAGATTCTCATGAATTCGCCCCCCTCCTCTGACCTGCATGGCCATGCTGTTGTTTAAGTGTTCCTCCATAACTCCAGGGTGCCCCCTATCCTCGGGGCTGTGCCAGTGCTGCCCCGGGCCTGGGCCTGGTCCTACCCTGTCCTGGCTCTTGGAGGCCGGGATGGTGAAGTACTCTCTGGGGTAGGTCTGGGTGGGGATGGGGTAGGCCTCCGGACCAGGGGGTGACGGCTCCTCCTGAGACGGGGGCATAGATACAGGCAGCTGTAGTTGACGTCTGTAGTGTCTGTCCATAATAGATAGATTCACTTTTGTATCTCATTGTTTTAGTAAGCAGTGATAAGCTTGTAGGCTCCGCAATAGCCTGCAACTTAACCAACTCCAGAAGACAAGAGTTTTAAAATAGTTTCAGTCTGGCAAGCAGATAAAGCAGATCTCTCCTCTTGTTGGTCCTAGTCCAGAGGGTTATTAATAGTTACATCCGGAGAAGTGCGTGCAGTCAGGAGTGTAAGTGTGTGTGTGTGTGTGTGTGTGTGTATGCAGCTTGTGTGTAAGACCAGTATTGTGTGTGCGCACTTGTGATCCGGACAGGAAAGTGAATGTGATCAGGTATGTGCGTGTGTGTGTGTGTGTGTGTGTGTGTGTGTTTGTGCGATCAGGAGAGTTATTAGTAATCACAAGGTTTGTGAGAATGTTGTTGATTGGCTAATAGCTGTTAGCTGCCAGCTAGCTGATTAGGAAGTATACATTACAGCGTCATACAGTAGGCTAATCAGAGTTAGCGGTTGGCGGCTAGCCAGCTGATAAGGTTGCATTATTACATAGTGATAGGCTAACCAGAGCAAGCGGCTAGCGGCTAGCTAGCTGATTAGGATGTATCACGGGGATAATGAGACATAAGAGAAACCAACAGGATTGTTGTGGTTCAGTGAGCTCAGAGAGAACTGATTTGAGAGCAGAGATACTGAGGAACACACAGGCTGTTCCTGATGTGCTAGTCTTGTGCCCTGTCCTATCAAGTCTGTTCCACAGTATCTGGTGTTTATACTAAAGTGTAGACACTTACAGTAGCAGGGCGCCATCACAGCATCCTTGGGTCTCTTGAAAGGCGCTATATGAATCTAATCTATTATTATATTATTATTATGATCAAGTACACACTTCTATCCAAAGTGACTCACAACGAGAGCTTTCATCTTTAACACTATGTGACTCAAGGAGAACTGGAGCACAGTCTAGGTTAGGGCTGCACAATATATTGTTTATGCATCGCCATCGCAATGTGCACATGTGCAATAGTCACATAGCAAACGTTTTGCTCAACTTTTTAATTTTGATGACTGTCAAAAACTAAGACGCATTATTAATAGGCGTTTTGGAACGCAGTCAAGACACTTGGCTACCGGTGTAAGGTAGATCACGCGAGGATCACTGTTTAGTTCTAACCTCATATAGGACATAGGCCTGTATGTTTACAAGTTTGCTTATTTCCGTTTTAAAAAAACAAAATATATTGCAATATATATCGCAAAAAATTGCATCGCTGCAATGTATGTTTTTGTCAATATTGCCCAGCCCTAGTCTAGGTTCTACTAGTGCCACACTCCTACCTACTGTAGCACCTGAGAGTCAAATACCGTACAAGCCTGTCTCAGAGGATGGCACTGGTCCAGTTGGTTAGAAGTCTGTAGGTGTATTGCTGGTCTAGTGTATTGGTGCCATCTTATTAATTCAGACCAAGTAAACTCTCGCCCTCAAACACAAACACACACACACAAACACACCCCAGCGACACATTCCACAGCAGGGTGTTAGGGCGACGGTTGCAGAGGTTACTCACGTCAGCGCACAGATTGCCGGTGGAGACGGAGGTGATTTTGGTCCCAGGTCCCCCGGGGTAGACGGCCTTGCCTCCGGGACTCTGGCTCTGGTCTGGAACACGCACGCACGCACACGCACACACTTGAGTTAAGACTGGACTACACTCAGCACCAACTTTATTGGGTTTGACACAATAGAGACCTGAAGCTGAAAACAAACTCGAAAAGGTTCCCCTTGCTCTAAGCGCCTTGTCCTGCCTTGGTCAGGAAAGCCTAGCGTTAGGTAGGATAGTGTTGGGCAGGATAGCATAGTGTTGGGTAGGATAGCATAGTGTTGGGTAGGATAGCATATTGTTGGGTAGGATAGCATCGTTGGGTAGGATAGAGTATGATTGTGTTGGGCATGGTAGCATAGCGTTGGGTAGGATAGTGTTCGGTAGGATAGTGGGGTATGATAGTGTTGGGTAGGATAGCATATTGTTGGGTAGGAGAGTATGATCGTGTTGGGCAGGAGAGCATAGCTTTGAGTAGGTTAGAGTTGGGTTGGATAGCGTTGGGTAGGATAGAGTGTGATGGTGCCGGGTAGGATGCCGCAGTGTTAAGCAGGATGGCGCAGTGTTAGGCAGGATGGCGCAGTGTTAGGCAGGATGGCGCAGTGTTAGGCAGGATGGCGCAGTGTTAGGCAGGATGGCGCAGTGTTAGGCAGGATGGCGCGGTGTTAGGCCGGATGGCGTGGTGTTAGGCAGGATGGCCCTGTGTTAGGCAGGATGGCCCAGTGTTAGGCAGGATGGTGCGGTGTTAGGCAGGATGGCGCGGTGTTAGGCAGGATGGCGCGGTGTTAGGCAGGATGGCGCGGTGTTAGGCAGGATGGTGCAGTGTTAGGCAGGATGGCGCAGTGTTAGGCAGGATGGTGCAGTGTTAGGCAGGATGGCGCAGTGTTAGGCAGGATGGTGCGGTGTTAGGCAGGATGGCGCAGTGTTAGGCAGGATGGCGTGGTGTTAGGCAGGATGGCGCAGTGTTAGGCAGGAAGGGAGGGCTCTGGGTGCTCACTGGCGACGTTGGGGCTGGAGCGGTGGTCGGCCCGGTTCTTCAGCAGCCGGTCCTCCCCGGTGATCTTCTTTGGTTCTGGGTACGAGTCCCAGCCCGGCTGGGGGCTCTCTGGGGAGCCGTTCTGGACAGAGTTGTTGTACAGCTCGAAGCCCTCGCTCTTTGGTCTCAGCTTCCCGCCCTTGTCGCGGCCGCGGTCCGCCGCTGCAGGAGGCGAAGGGTTAAAGGTTAAGAGCTAAGTTCAAAGTAGCTGACTGGGAGCTAGGACCGGGAACTAGGACTAGGGGCTAGGACTGGGAGTTGGGACTGGGAGTTACTGTAAGACTGGGAGTTAGGACTGGGAGCTAAGACTGGGAGCTAAGACTGGGAAATAGGACTGGGAACTAGGACTGGGAACTAGGCCTGGGGAGTCAAGATTCTGAAACCCTGTATCATAAGTCCACTTATTCAACTTCCGTAGTCTCATCTCCTTCATATTAGCGACGGGAGAACCGGAGGGGGAACCGTGCCCCCTCTCCTATTCCACCAGCAGAGGGAGCCTTACCCCTGGACATCATGGGGGAGGGCTGGTTCAGCAGGGTGGCGAGGCCGTGGTAGATCGCTCC
>NC_140252.1:13494849-13497349 GCF_949987555.1 Borostomias antarcticus
TGAGGCAGCCTGATGTACAAGTACACCCCCTGGACATGACGCTAGAATGTCGTCGCAGGGATTTACCCCCAATCCAACCCTTGATACTGAATACCGTTTTTTAAATAGTCTTTGGTATGACTCGGCCGGGGATCCAACCCCCAACCTCCCAATCTCAGGGCGGACACTCTAACCACAAGGCTGTTCAGGCGGGAGAGACATAGGTGAAAAGAGAGAGAGAGAGGGGGGTCACATCAGGGTCAGCTGGGACGAGTGTCCTCCTCTACGGGGGCCGCTCTAGATCCCTCTCTGTCAGGACGGTGGCCCTCACACACTCCCTCTACATCGCAGCACATGTGAACGTCCCAGAGCGCCGGGTATCGGCTCGTAATTTACCGGGGGGCCGCTCTCGTGGGCGGCCCCCATAGTGTTTAACCGTGGAGCTGAGGTCTGGCGCTAGAACAGACGGCTGTCTCGACCATGGTAGATCCCTGGCAGCTGTGAAGCCTCGCCAAGACAAGCAAACATAAGAGGACTGTCAGATGTACCACACGACTACTATAACTACCACAATCCCCCGCTCTGATTCAGAGATATTAATGCACACAGTGTAGGGGATGAGAGAGAGAGAGAGAGAGAGAGAGAGAGAGGGGTTGATGGAGGGAAGGAGGGAGAGAGAGAGAGAGAGAGAGAGAGAGAGAGAGGGGTTGATGGAGGGAAGGAGGGAGGGAGAGAGAGAGAGAGAGAGGGGTTGATGGAGGGAAGGAGGGAGAGAGAGAGAGAGAGAGAGAGAGAGAGAGAGAGAGAGAGGGGTTGATGGAGGGAAGGAGGGAGAGAGAGAAAGAGGGGTTGATGGAGGGAAGGAGGGAGGGAGAGAGAGAGAGAGAGAGAGAGAGAGAGAGAGAGAGAGAGAGAGGGGTTGATGGAGGGAAGGAGGGAGAGAGAGAAAGAGGGGTTGATGGAGGGAAGGAGGGAGAGAGAGAGAGAGAGAGAGAGAGAGAGAGAGAGAGAGAGGGGTTGATGGAGGGAAGGAGGGAGAGAGAGAAAGAGGGGTTGATGGAGGGAAGGAGGGAGGGAGAGAGAGAGAGAGAGAGAGAGAGAGAGAGAGAGAGAGAGAGGGGGCTGAGCCACAGAAGCAGAGACCGAGGGGCAGAAACAGAATCTCCCTGAGAACAGTCCCACCTCTGTGAAGAGATGGAGAGAGAGACAGAGAGGAGAGAGAGAGAGAGAGAGAGAGAGAGGTAAGAGAGAGAGACCGCGCAAGGCATCCGCAATAGTACCATCATCTATCTGACTTCAACTCGCAAAGATTCACACATACACGCACACACACACACGCACACAAATACCACTAGCAGCTGTTACATGAAGCAGCCTGTATGTCCTCTAATGACCCTCGTCACGGACAGGTGCTCTTTCTCACTGGAAACCCAGAGAGACCCCGTCCCGCACCGTGACCCGGACGAGAGAGACGAGACGTCCAGACCTCTGCTGACCAGGGGGTCAGAAACGTCAACGCGCAGCATCATCTCACCTTCCCAGAAGAGGTTCCTCGGTCTACGGTCTGGTGTTCAGGTTCTGGTGGGTGACCTCCTACTCGTGTGTGTGTGAGAGAGACGGAGAGAGAGAGAGAGAGAGGGGGAGTGTGTATCGTGACCGGATCAGTCACAGACTCCTCCTGCTGAGGTGTCACCTGAGCCGTGTGTGTGTGTGTTTTTTTTTATATGTGCATGTGTGTGTGTGTGTGTGTGTGCATTTCAGTATTGCTCTACCCCAGTTCCCAACACAATGACAGAGGGCAGGTATACAGGTACATGTGGGCGAGAGAGCAGGTGCCTACTCCGCCACGGGCGATCCCCCTGCGACCGATACCGTCACGTCATTGGCTGGACGGGGGCGAAAAAAGAGAGAGAGTTCTGTGTCTTTCACAGCTGTGGTTTGTGATCCAAACAGGATGAGTCATGGTGAACCTGATCCCGTACACACAAACAAACAAAACGTCTGTGAGGGAGGCAGTGGGTCTGGAGGGTGTAGTCGGATGTAGGTCAAATCACTGGGTTAAACCAATGCTAGCTAGAGAGCTAAAGCCCTTGCTTTTAGCTAGGCGTCTACCGCGAGGTTGGCTGTGCGGGTTTTCGGAAATCCACGCGGCGCAAAGATACGCGCTTGTCTACGCGTTGTTGGAACAGAAAGTATGCAGTACCGCGGGCTTAACCCCCATTCCTCCAGCTGAGGCCTAGCTGGTATTGCTGGGTTCACGGTACTGAGGATGAGTACCACACAAACACACACTCCTCCACTCTCTCACACTCCACGCCTCAGCGCGGAGAGAGCGCGCCGTGAAGGGCGCGAAGTGTGCGTGCGTAGCTAGACTGTCGGAGGAGACAATGACGGGTAATTTGCAGCTTTAGCAGGCCCAGTCTCGTGAAGTCTTAGAGCGGACAGGTGTGCTGGCGCCTCCGCACGTTCACACGCTAAGACCAGAGGGACAGGCACAGCTTACACGCGCGCACACACGCGC
>NC_140252.1:13502349-13532349 GCF_949987555.1 Borostomias antarcticus
TGTTAAAAACACCGTACTGGGTGACGGTGTCAAATAAATACACTAAGAAACATTTGAGGGAGGAGGTTTGCTAGGTGTGTGCTGAAGTGCACCAGGTTGATATCTAGGCTAGCGTGGAGGTCTTACCTTGGCAGCGACGATACTGAGGCCCATGCCATTGTGCTTCTTCAGGGTGACGGTCACCACCTCCGGCTCCTTCCTCATTGGCTGCAGGGACAAGGGGGAGAGACGGAGAGAGAGAGAGAGACAGGAGAGTGAGGAACGTCTCGGGTGGAACAGCGACAAAGCTGCGTAAACGGGCCGCCGGGTGCGTTCTGCGCAGGTTCTAGAGAGTTTCCAATAGGTGCTCTGGGAGTTCTAAACGGGGCCCCGGAGTTCTAGCGAGGTGTTCTCCTGGAGGGGAGAGAGCTTTGTCTCGGGAAGCGTCCTCGGGCTGAGTGAGGTTGCAGAGAGAGAGGGAGGCGAGGGTATAGAGGGGAGGGAGGGAGGGAGGGATGGAGGGAGGGAGGGAGGGAGGGAGAGAGACGCAGAGCAGGGTCGTCACTCAGAGCAGGGGGGACCGCAGAGAGGAACGAGTGGTTGCTGGAGAGAAGTCAAGAATGAAAGCCACATGCGCCTGGCTCCACACACCACACACACACACACACACACACACTCAATGGGGCTCATTTAAACACCAGCGACTGCCTGGCTGGGGGAGTAAGGGTGGTGTGTGTGTGTGTGTGTGTGGGAGGGGTGGGGGGGTCGGGGGGTTGGAGGGGGGGGGGGTAGGGGGACCGGCCCCTCCTCATCGTCGGTGGCACAAAGCGCGCTGACACTCAACAGCCTCCAGTCCACACAGACACAAACAGCCTCTGTCTCCCTTTGTCTTCTCTCTCTCTCTCTGTCACTGTCTCATGTGGTGCAGTAACATAGCTTAAGTGAGAGTGTGTGTGAGAGAGAGAGAGGGGACACACACGCACGCACAATACGCTCGCGGCGGCGCGTCCCCCCGGTGTGACGCGGGGGCAGAGCCCGTCTGGATGCCAGCGCCGTGACGTCGCCGACGGGAAGCCGGAGGGAAGGGCAGGGCGGCCGTGGGGCCCGGGCCTCTGGGAAAAACACTGCGCTCCCGCCACACACATCACTAGCTGTGCATCTACGCCTCCTCTCGCCAGCCGAGGGATACAAGCAGGAGGAAGCGTCCCGTTCGTCACGCGTGCGGCTCCGACGCCCCGGCTTCGGTTTTTGGCTCCCGGCGGCCGCAGCAGGAGGCGAAACCGGACGGGTTTGACGCGTCTTTCTTTTGAGCGCTGCGTTTTTTGGGTCGCCGTCACCTGACCACGTCTCCTCCATTCAGAGAGAAGCGTCCGGCGGTATAACCTGGACTCTGCGGCCGCCGCCTGCTCGGGAACGCTCGCGGGGACGTCGCGGAGCCCTGAGGCCCGGGAACTCCGGCCGGGGGAACTCTAGGAGCGGCGCTGCTTCTAGAACAGGGGCGGTAATGTGAGGCGGGGTCCTCTCTGGCACTCCGCCAGGCTCCATGAATCACAACCACTGTCTGGGTGTGTGTGTGTGTGTGTTTACACGTGCGTACGTGTGTGTGTGTGTGTCTGGCCATGCTCCCTTTCACCCGCCCCGTGTCAGGGTTACTAGATGAGCGAGCGGCCAATTACAGAGGAAGTGGTGCTCTGGGGGGAGGGGGGAGGTTTTGGGGGGGCGGGGGTACAGAGTGATGTGGAGTGGGGGTTCAGAGCTGGAGGTTGAGGCCTGGGTGGGGGGAGGGGTGGGGTTGAGGAGAAGCCTGTCATTACTGCTTTCTGCTCACTAATCTCCCTCTTGCGGCGCAACTGGTGTTGATTTACCCCTGGAGAGGCAGAGAGAGAGTGTGTGTGTTCGGTGTGTGTGGTAGAGAGCGGTGATTGCGTTGCCTGCAGTGGACATTATGGTTTTCCATGCGCTCAACAGTGCACTATACATCAGAATCGTTGGGTCGCTTGAGCACCCCCAGTTCTCTTGATAGCACGAGAGCGAGGCATCTCGCTACGGGAAACGCGGATGACGCCACGCCTTGACGTATGACAGAGCGGTCACGGCCCCGCCTCCCCTCATAATAAGCTGCAACCCCCAACGGCGTTGCCAAGCGCACCTTTTCCCCGTGCAAGTGCAAGCAGGGGAGTATGGGGAGATACCTCACTCTCGTCATCAGAGAACCGGGGTTTAACGCAAGTAGCCTAACGCTCCTTTTCAAAACAATCGTTCCGTATCTCACTACGGGACCGATACGGACAACTCCGGAAGTTCCAGATATACGCAAATCAGAAGCCGACCGGACAAAACGGGAAGGGCTGGGAAACGACATCACCCCTCCTCCTCTGACGAATCGACACCGAAGGCCGGGGTGTGAGCCAATGAAGGCGCGGTCACGTCTAGACGGTAAAAAAAACGGCTCAATGTCGAGCAACTCGCCGCAGCCTAGATATCCTGCGCGGAAATACCCTTAAGCGGTGCCCAAGAAGACGTAGCCGCACCTCTGGCGGAATGGGCCCTGGAGACCACAGAAGGCGGCAGACCTCAAAGCCGAGACCACGGCCTCCGCTATCCCCACCGAGCCAGACGTCGACGAGCTGAAAGGTTTTCGGTCGACGGCGGAGAAACAGACGTCGTATCGACGCCCTCCGAAGGGCTCAGGGCGCTGCTGCTGCAGCGAGGGCGCCTCTCCAGCACGACCGGCCGGTCCCGCGCCTCGACGAGGGGTTTGGAACAACAAACAAGTGGGCGTCGACCCGCCGCGGCGGAGCCGAAAGCTGGGATGCCAAGCGGGAATGGCGGCCAGATGAACCTTAGCAGTACTCAAAAGGGCCTTGCCCTCGTCCAACGTCTACTGTAGAAAGCATAACAGTCCAGAAACAGAACACTGGAAGGGAATGATCTGGTTCCGACCACACCGTCACTCAAAAATGCGCATTGTTGTATAAGGAAAGCGCAGAAGCCTCTTCCCGTCATGCAGGTGACCCTATCAACTCCCCCGGCCTCCTCTGGGGGCGGCCTCTCGATGTTGAGTTTGGCTAGGGGGTGGGGGTCTCCCCGCTCTGGGCGCTGGCAGGTCATGAGTCCTGGGCAGAGGGAAGGATGGCGTCTTCGTCATCCTCATCAGAGGGATGGCCTAGCGGCACGTCATCATCCTCATCTCCGTATCACGTCGTCACCCCCAACTGCCTCCAGTTGGTGATCGAACAGCAGGGGGGCGGGGGGTATCGGGGGGGTCACTCTCCATCATGACAGCCCAGGCTGCTTCATGGAGTTCCTCCTTCCCATGTGTAGGGAAGCAGAGCGAGAGAGAGAGAGAGGGGGGGGGATTGTGACCTGCAATCTTCCCTGCCAGATTTTCTCTGGAATCGCGCTGCAATAAGAACCAGACTCAGCGTTGGCAAGCAAGGGGGGATGCTTTAGCCCCCAGACACGCAGGGAGGGATGGGGGGGTCCCCCCTCTGAGATCACCACCCCGCATGCTGTGGAGCATGAACGCACCTCAAGGCTTTTTTTTTTTACCCAGTTAGAGCTTCCCGGAGGGGAGGGCGCCGAGATAAAATGTGTACTTTCCTTAACGGAAGCCACGCGTAAAGAAAGCTAGCTAGCTAGTTCGCACTCTTTGAGACTACTGCTGAGAGAGAGACTGATGAGAGGAGACAGAGAGAAACAAGAAAGGGGGGAAGAGAGAGAAGAGGAGCGGCAGAGAAAGAGCAAGAGGGAGAGAGAGAAAGAGAGACCGCTACAGAGAGTAGGATACAGAGAGACAGAGAGAGAGAGACGTACCATGTCAGAGGCGTCGGCGGAGAAGTGGCTGTCACAGTCGGCTCCCTCGAAGTAGACGGTCCAAGTTCCGGGGGAGCGGGGGTGAGGTGTCAGTCGACAGAAGCCTGCAGGACACACACACGCACACGCACACGCACACACACACACACACACACACACACAACGCACACAGGTGTGTGAACAAAACACCTGGAATATCCCAGACAGACTGCTGCAGTAGCACACACAGTCTTGTGGATGTACTCTCCCTTGCCTGTCCCCTTTCTCTCTCTCTCTCTCCCTCTCTCTCTCCCCCCCCCACACAGTCCCTCTCTCACTAAACAAACACACAGATAGATAAGCAGCACAGGAGAAGTGCTTCTCAGCGCCTGTGACTAACTACATTCCTCTGCCCAAACGTCAGCCGGAGAAATACTAAACACACTGTTGCAACCTCAGCCCGGGACTGGCTTATTTGGCGAAGGGCCTGGTTAGAACATGGATGAGGCTGAATCAGAGAAGGTTCTAGAAAATGGAGAACTAGAACTCTAGAGCCCAAGAGCCCTACACTGTAACTACTGTTGTAGTAGTAGTAGTCGTAGTAAATAGTGGTGAAACCTCTGGCCCCATGTGGCCCTAGAGCCCAACTCTCGAGTACTAGCATCGGTAGCGGTAGTTTGGTGGTACTGTGGTACCTCTCTGGCAGAGCGGGTCCAGGAACTCCTGGAAGCCGTTGGGGATGTGGCGGACCACGTCGCAGGAGTAGCCGTCCTCGGGCAGCAGGAAGGGCAGCTGCAGGTCGGGGTCCTCCTCCAGCTGCACCTCGCGGCCGTCGCTGCGCGCCAGCTCGTCCGCCGTGTTCTCCGCCACGCCGACCACGTGGTCGATCAGATCCTGGGGGGGAAACGCGGCGGCAGGGCAGATCGATCAGTCGGAGACCAGACACGGCCAGGAACCGCCAATCGGAGGAGATTTTGCAAGACTGCAAACTACTTAGAGAGGAAATAGCTAAGAGAGCTGTGTTCGAAACTGCTCACTCATTCACTCACTATTCCTTATGTAGTCGGTGAACGAGAAATTGTAGGGTATATCCTCTGTTCACTAGAAATTGTTGTGAATTGTGGGTATTTTATAGTGGATTATACAGTGAATCAAATTACCCGTTGAGAATTCCGACATTAGAAGAAACTGTCAAATGCTACAGTATACAGTATAATCCACTATTTCTGTAATAGGGAACGGTTTCGAACACGGCTATGGAATGCTACTTCACGACATTCATCGAGGGGTGTGTTTGGTATCGTACCGGGGGTATGTAGGGCTCGTCAGGAGCACAGTGGTAGTTGGTCATGAGAGCGTTGAGCTGCAGGGAGTTGAGCTTGAAGCAGGTGTTGTGGATGTTCTGGACATCCTGCATGGAGTACTTGTCCATGGTCAGTAGGGTGGTGGCCTGTGGAAATGGAAGAAACCCCAACATTTTACCCAATCTATATTTTCCAACGCACAGCCCTGTTCATCTGGCCAGGCATCGATGTGTCCTCCTACTGTACCGTAGCTAGCATTCTGTATACCAGGGATCTACCTAGTACTGACAGTACACAGTATCTGTCTGGTTACATGTACTATGTGTATACTATATATATCAAAATAGGGTTAAACTAATTTTTCTGGTTCTATGCAGCCAAGGAGGCATTCTGTATACCAGGTATCTAACCAGGTATCTAACTAGTATTTAACTACTAATATGGTTATCTGCACCATCTAACTAGTATTTATCTGTACTATCCAGTAGATGTGGCAGTCTGTATACCAGGTATCTAACTAGTATCCAGCTAGTATCTGACTAGTATTTTACTAGTATTTACCTGTACTATGCAGCTGAGATGGCAGTCTGTATACCAGGTATCTAACTAGTCTTCAGCTAGTATCTGACTAGTATTTACCTGTACTATGCGGCTGAGGTGACAGTCTGTATACCAGGTAACTAGTATCTGACTAGTATCTTCCTAGTATTCACCTGTATTATGCGGCGGAGGCGGCAGTCTGTATACCAGGTATTTCACTAGTATCAGACTAGTATTTTCCAAGTATTTATCTGAACTATCCGGCTGATGTGGCAGTCTGTATACCAGGTATCTCACTAGTATCTGACTAGTATCTTCCTAGTCCTCACCTGTACTATGTGGCTGAGGTGGCAGTCTGTATACCAGGTATCTGGCTAGTATCTGACTAGTATCTGATTAGTACCTGACTAGTATCTCACTAGTATCTGGCTAGTATCTGACTAGTATCTGATTAGTATCTGACTAGTATCTCACTAGTATCTGACTAGTATCTGGCTAGTATCTGATTAGTATCTGACTAGTATCTGGCTAGTATCTTCCTAGTCCTCACCTGTACTATGCGACTGAGGTGGCAGTCTGTATACCAGGTATCTCACTAGTATCTGGCTAGTATCTTCCTAGTCCTCACCTGTACTATGCGACTGAGGTGGCAGTCTGTATACCAGGTATCTCACTAGTATCTGGCTAGTATCTTCCTAGTCCTCACCTGTACTATGCGACTGAGGTGGCAGTCTGTATACCAGGTATCTGGCTAGTATCTGGCTAGTATCTTCCTAGTCCTCACCTGTACTATGAGGCTGATGTGACAGTCTGTATACCAGGTATCTCACTAGTATCTTCCTAGTCCTCACCTGTACTGAGGCTGATGTGACAGTCTGTATACCAGGTATCTCACTAGTATCTGGCTAGTATCTTCCTAGTCCTCACCTGTACTATGAGGCTGATGTGACAGTCTGTATACCAGGTATCTCACAAGTATCTGGCTAGTATCTGGCTAGTATCTCACTAGTATCTGGCTAGTATCTGACTAGTATCTCACTAGTATCTTCCTAGTCCTCACCTGTACTATGCGACTGAGGTGGCAGTCTGTATACCAGGTATCTCACTAGTATCTGGCTAGTATCTTCCTAGTCCTCACCTGTACTATGCGACTGAGGTGGCAGTCTGTATACCAGGTATCTCACTAGTATCTGGCTAGTATCTTCCTAGTCCTCACCTGTACTATGCGGCTGAGGTGGCAGTCTGTATACCAGGTATCTCACTAGTATCTGGCTAGTATCTTCCTAGTCCTCACCTGTACTATGCGGCTGAGGTGGCAGTCTGTATACCAGGTATCTCACTAGTATCAGACTAGTATCTTCCTAGTCCTCACCTGTACTATGCGGCTGAGGTGGCAGTCTGCGGCCAGCTCCAGGCCCTGTTTCTCTGCCCAGGCCTCTATGTGGCTGAGCTGCTGTCTGAGGATGGCCCCCCAGTAGTGGGAGCACAGCCCGGAGTCAGCCTCCGTCACCAGCTTGTTGAACAGCCACATGTTGACGAAGTGGAACAGCTGAGAGAACAGCTGGATGGTCAGCGCCGCGTTGACGCGGCAACGCCGCAGCAGGGACATGGCGCCCGTCAAGGTGTGGAGCACGTCCTCTGTAAGGGGGGGGGGGGGGGGGAGAGTAAGGGGGGAGAAAGAATGATATAAGAGAGAGATATCGTAGGATCACATTTCCACTATAAGAATATAATGTCCACTAGTGGGCTCTCTTCTGGAAGGAAGGCAGTGTGTGTGTGTGTGTGTGTGTGTGTGTGTGTGTGTGTGTGTGTGTGTGTGTCGAACCTATCTTGGGCCTCTGAGGGTTCTGCTCCTCGGGGTCATCCAGGAAGGCCGGCATGTAGTTGTTCAGGTCAGACTGGAGACAGTGGACCAGGTACCTGAGAGAGAGAATACAGCAGGGTTACAGTTTACCCCCCACACACACACACGCACGCACACACACACATACACACGCGCGCGCGCGCGCGCACAAACACACACACACACACCCGCTGGGCAGTAAGGGGACTTTCACTGCAGTCTCTCACGGTAATAGCAGTGTGGTGGTCTGGCTCTTGGCTAGCTTCCTCAGCCCAACAACACACCGAGTTTTGGGTGTCTCAGCTACAGTAAGACTTAACTGGCCTCAGGAAGCCTCAGACCATCAAATCTCACTCCTCCTGCTCCTGTTCCTGCCAGCTCCCCGGCCCTACTCCTTGTCCCTCTCATTCCTCCTCCTCCTCCAGCCCTCTTCCTCCTCCTCCTCTATCTCAGCCCAGCTCCTCGTCCAGCGGCCATTAAAGCAGGACATTCCACACATTCAGAGCTCCCTCCCCTTCCTGCCTGCTTGCATCCTGGCCCCGCAAATACCAACAATACCAGCAGCCCAACTCTGCAGAGAGCAGCCCAGCCTCCACGCTACCCTTCACGCCGTGTCTAGGCTATCCTCTACACGGCCTCTACGTGACCCTATCCTCTACACGGCCTCTATGTGACCCTATCCTCTACACGGCCTCTACGTGACCCTATCCTCCACACGGCCTCTACGTGACCCTATCCTCTACACGGCCTCTACGCGACCCTATCCTCTACACAGCCTCTATGTGACCCTATCCTCTACACGGCCTCTACGCAACCCTATCCTCCACACGGCCTCTATGTGACCCTATCCTTTACACGGCCTCTATGTGACCCTATCCTTTACACGGCCTCTATGTGACCCTATCCTCTACACGACCTCTACGTGACCCTATCCTCTACACAGCCTATAGGCTATCCTCTATACGGCCTCTACGCTACCCTATCCTCTACGAGACGCTTTCCTCTACACAGCCTCTACGCTATCCTATCCTCTACGCGGCCTCTACGCTACCCTCTTCACAGCTTCTATACAGCCCCTAGGCTATCCTCTACACAGCCTCCCTCTACACAGCCTCCCTCTACACAGCCTCCCTCTACACAGCCTCTACACAGCCTCTAGGCAATCCTTTACACAGCCTCCCTCTACACAGCCCCTAGGCTATCCTCTACACAGCCATAGAGGCCGACAGGCCCATACCTAGTCCCGTCTCCTAATACGGGCTACGACCTCTTATACAGACACAACATCGACACACCAGAGCTGTGGCGCCAGACGCGCCTCTCGAGTGTCTCTGCTACTTCTCATTTCAACATCCAATAACAGCGTGATACATGGCTGAAACGCAGGATCTGACGTGGGGCCAGGATATTACTAACAAGACTCTAGCTCAAGTCTGTACCGTGGCCACAAGTCATCCACGTTGGGAATTGGGATTTCTCTGCCATGATTTCGATGGTCTGACTGAAGTCCCTCTTTTAGTTAAATCACTTTTTCATTTAGACCCGCTGAGATTAAAGATCTCGTTTTCAAGAGCGACCTGGCCAAGAAGGGCTGCAGTACAAACAGTTTCATACAGAACGCACTCACATTAAAAACAATAGATCAGCTCAAAAGTGCCGTCCAGTAAAAGTGCAGGGAAGCCATATAAATCCTATTTCAATTAAAACAATTCAATCAATAGAGTCAGTTTCTATCGAGTTCCCCATGCCTTTAAAGTCATTGAGAGTGACTAGATCCTGTAGTTTTAGTTCATTTTGCAGGCTATTCCATGCAGATGGTGAAGAGAACACACATATAAAGTTTATAATACAAACCATCCCTCCCCTTCCCTTGTCCCATTCCACATTCTTTGTGAAGGGGGTCAAGGGTCAAGGAGGTGTAGTAGTAGATGGGGGGTCTAGGATAGAGAGCTACGGTAGGTAGAGGGGTCAGGGGTCAGGAACGGGGAGACCTTACTTGAAGGCCATCTGCACGAGGTGAGCCAGGACGTCCTGCGCGTCCAGCGTGATGCGGCTCAGGTCGCGGTCCTGCTTGACGAAGTTGAGCAGCTCGGAGGCGTTCGCCATCCAGAAGGCCAGGGCGCCGGCGATGTTCTTCTGCTTCTGCGGACACCAATCACAACGCCGCACAGAGAGGGAGGGGTTAGAGGCGGGGCAAAGCTAGACGGGGGTGGGGTGGGGGGGGGGGGAGGCGGCATTGTGTCTTTGGCGTAGATATAGGCAGCAGCAGTAACTCAGGGATAGACTCGTGGCCCTCCATACCCCAGCATGACCAGACCCTGGTCCCCAGCTCTGGCCTCACAGAGACATCTTTAAGGACCTCCTAGTCAAATTGGAGAACTGGCTATATGCAGAGTAGACTACTGCCCTGATCACACATGCACCTAAAATCAAACAAAGTCGATCAATCACGCACTTCCAGAATGGTCTCTATCCTTTATGACAGTTGGTATCTACAGGACGGGACCACTGGTTTCACTGCACAGAGTAAGGTACAGTATTTGACGGTATTTGCAAATAGCATTTGACTCAGGTCTGCACTCCGTTCAAGACTCTCTAGTAAGGCTGCAAAATTCAGTGAATATTCACAAACTGAATTCATGGAAATCAATGGGAACAAACTGGAAATGTATGGGCATTAACGGGAACAAATTCTGTTTTCCAGTTTATTCCCGTAAATTCCCACAAATCCCATAATTCCTGCTAATTCCCATGGGCATGCCTACTCTCTAGTACCTTTTCAACCCTGCGTAGTTTGTTTTTCTCATTGATCTGTTGATAAACAGATGAAAATTCAAGGCTTTTGGTGCGTTAAAACCCAGTGCCCAGTGTCTGGTCAGTGATTGGCTAATGTCTCACAGAGGGAGGGAGAGATACACAAGACCCCCCCCCCCATGAACGAGAGAACGAAAACCAACAAAAGAACGAAAATAAATGAAATAAATGAACACCCCCACCCACCCCCACCTCCCACTTGGAGAACAGCCACGAGACAGGATGCATCCAACAGAACAACAGAGGGGCTTTGAACCACACACACACTCATTAAATGATATGAACAGACGGACAGACAGACGGACGGACAGTCAGACAGACAGACAGAGGCAGCAGAGCAGGAGGGCGGCAGTGTCATCTCTCATCCACACGGTCGAGCGTTAAGACACACACCGGGTCACATGGTGCCAGAATTGACATGGAGGAGGAGGAGCCACAATCAACAGCTTTGGTTGGCTGGCTAAATTAGCCAGGGGGAAGGAAGGGGGGGGGGGGGGGGCGTGTTTAGTACCAGGGGTTCCAGGAAGCTGAATGAGGGTTATTTATTTGTTTGTTTGTTTGTTTGTTTGTTGTTGTTTAGAGTCCAGCTGTGGGAGGAGGGATTGTTATGGTGGTTTGGTTTTCTGTTATGGACAAAAGAAGCATGGAGGACCGAGCCAAGCTGACTGGACGTCGGAGAGGGAAGGGAGGTTGGGGGGATAGAGAGGGAGGGAGAGAGAGGGGGGTCCTACCTGGTCACCTTCAGGTATCTCCTGTATAGATGGGGGGTGGGGTGAGGAGGAGAGGGGGGGAGGAGGGGGAACACATTCGACAGGACAGAGAGAGAGACTGTCAACAGCTATGGCATGGACACAGTACACACAGGTATGTACACAGTAACGTAAAAGACGCACGGACGCGCACGCACACACACACACACACAACTGTTCTTTGGTTGACAGGGGCAGAGGAGCAGCTGTCGGGTGTGTTGTCTGCTGGAGGGTGTGAGGAAAGAGCCCCGACATGAACAGGGTCGGAATCTATTGGCTACGTATGAAAATACGTGTCCCCAGCCCGCTGTATTCCTACTCACACACACATGCACACGCACGCTTCTGAACTCAGGGTTTAATAATCTCATGTTCCTCTCATGGGTTTGAGATTGAGATTACCCAAAATATCATCTGGAAAAAAAATAAATAAAATCTTTAAATGGATTTAATTACTCTAATCTTGACTTCTCTGAGACTCCAGCTGCTATGTGTGTGTGTGTGTGCTTGCGTGCATGCGTGGGATTACCCAAAAATCATATGGATAAAAATCCATCTTTAAATTGATTTAATTACTCTAATCTTGACTTCTCTAAGACTCCAGCCGCTGTGTGTGTGTGTGTGTGTGTGTGTGAGAGAGGGATTCTTGTTTTCGCTCCCCATACCACAGTGGGCTTGTCCTGTCTGCCGTCTCCAGTTTAACTATCGGCTAAGCTACTAAAGCAGAGTGGGTGGGTGGGACAGAGGTATGTGTGTTTTACGTGCTGCTAGGAGGGGATTTGGAGCCACACAACGATCCTCTCTCTCCCTCTCCCTCTGATCCTCTCTCTCTCTGCGCGGCTGACTTCCTACTCTTAAAGGGACAGGGCGCGTTTAAAATCACAGGAGGGGGACACACTGACAGATGGACAGACAGACGGTCAGACAGGCCATGTAAATTCACTACTGCTAAAATCTTCAGTGTCTAGCCAAACAGAAATCTGACATGGTGCTCAGTTTTTTGGCTCAAGATGCTGTTGGCCTTTATGTCCTCGGTTCCCTGTGGTTCTAAAGGAGGTTCCCCTGTGGTTCGAAAGGACAGGGGGTGACTCAGAATGATGTGATGAAGGGAACAGGGAACAAACATGTCTCCCTGCTGGAGGGGGGGGGGGGCGTTCTGATGATCAGTATGTCTAGGACACAAACAGACAAGACAGACATACAGACAGACAAGAGACAGACGGACAGACACGGGAACGAGTTCAAGAACACGAAAATGCGAAGGAGAGATGTACAGAAGGAGACAGAAAGAGAGACGGACAGAGAGAGAAAGAGAGAGAGAGAGAGAGAGAGAGAGAGAGGGGGAGAAAGATCTGTGACGCAGCTGCAGACTCACCTGGATGACGCCTTCCATCATGCTCACCATCTTGTTGACGATGGCGATGACCTTGTGCGTCCTCTCGGAGCTGCTGACGTCGGGCCGCTGCTGGGAGGCCAGGACGTAGCGGCACGCCATGTACAGCACGTAGGTGGGGGACAGCTTGAAGTGGACCGTGGAGCTGTTGGTGTAGTTGATGATGGCTGACAGGAAGGCATCCTCAGCTGGGACACACACACACACGCGCACACACACACAACACACAGATTCAAATTCATATGTGACATGAAAGTGAGGTCACACCTCTGCTTCTAAGAACTTCTAAGAAGTTGCTCTGGGTTCACACGGGAGTGAGAGTGTGTGTGTGTGTGTGCGTTCGTCGCGTGTGTGAGGGGTCTCAGAAGGGCCCAGTGATAACATTGTCCCTCTCTCTCTCTCTCTTCCTGACCACACAGCAGGGCTCGCCACCCCCTCCCAGTGCACTGTGGGACACACACAGCCTCCTCTGGAGGGCATCAAAGCGTTCTGCGGGACTGGCCAAACACATGAGCTCACACCGCTCCAAATACACTCGCAATGAACACAGCCCCAGTCGGCAGAGTCCACAAACAATGATGTGTATGTAAAAGGCTTGAAAGGCAGTTAAAAAGGCTTAAACCAACAACCATGGGACAGGGGGAGGAGGAAGGGGGGGTAGGGTGGAGAAAGGAACAAGCATTATATGACAAGTGTGCTGGCTAGTGAGCAGTGACCCAGTCTGATCATGGTAAGAGTTGTGTGGTCACAGGGCAAACTGTTGTGTTAGTGTCCTAGTAGGTGGTCATTTAACAGAGAGAGAGAGAGAGAGAGAGAGAGAGAGAGAGAGAGAGGGAGAGAGGGAGAGGGAGAGAGAGAGAGAGAGAGACTGAGGGGGAAAGAGGGGAGAGAGAGAGCGGCATACTGCCCCCTGCTGTCGCGCTGACAGTGTAGCTCAGATCTAATGTGATATAAAGTGTTTCCATGTCTGTATCCTTCGCTACATACTGCTTACTTGCATACTGCGTACTGCATACTGCATGCTGCTCTGTAGGGGATTTTTGTAGGTGTGTATGCAGTACAGTATGTTTAGTGGGTGTTTATTTAGAAGGTGTGTATGCGTGCTGTATGTTTAGTGGGTGTGGATGCAGTAGGTTTGATAGGTGTGTATACGGCATGGTTTGCAGGAATCTGGATACTGTGTTCTACTCTCCGTTAGAGATGTAACGGTGTGAAAATTTCATATCACGATTATAGTGACCAAAATGATCACGGTTATCAGTATTATTGCGGTATTGTAAAATGTGCAGAAAAAATTGTAAACCTACCGATACACACGCTGAAATAATTTCACCAAGTTTTATATTGAAAACCACAAATTGCAGCATTGTGCACTTTTTTTTTAGCATTAACATTAAAATAATGCGTCTGAGACTGTTGCTAGCTTTGGTTGATGCTGGGCAGTATTTACAGTGAATTTTTCAAAAGTGGGGCAATCAAGCACGGTTTTAATGATAAAATGATCATGATAAATTTAATCTAATTTAATCACAGCTTATCATTTACCGTTTATTGTTACATCCCTACTTTCCATGGGAAGTAACCAACCAACCAACCGTATCACAGAATAAGCCTCTCCAGTTTTTCTCTCTGAAACAGCCGTGCGCAATGCACTGTGGGACAGAATCAGCCGTGTTGTATGCTGGCCATCATCCATGCTGCATATTTTGACCATTTATAGTATGCCAGGTAGGGTCTTACCGTTTTCACACACTACAAAGCTTCAAAACTGCCTAATAGAAACGCCACTATATAGAGGCTACCGGGGTCATTGACATCATCAGCCCCAGCCGGCCAGTCGATTGGTTCCATCCATCGATCTCCCAGACACTCCGCGCCCAGAGCTACTCTCTCTCTCTCCCCCTCTCTCTCTCTCTCTCTCTCTCTCTCTCCCTCCCCCCCTTGTCCCCCTCTGCCCCTCCTTCTCTCAGCAGTTGAAAATAGACACAAGACCACCTCAATTTAGTTATGTTGCCGCCTAAGTCTAATAACATTAGTTAGTTACATTTTTGTTACTAATCCAAACGCAGAGTAAACAAACTCTCTCTTTCTCTCTCTTCAGCTGATAATGGCACACTTACAAAGCCATGCCCCCACTTACAATATTGAACAGTCCCTATTGGATTGTTCCCGTACAAGGTGAATGAGTGTGTATGTGTGTGAGTGAGTGAGAGGCAGAGAGAGAGTGAGAGGCAGAGAGAGAGAGAGAGATAGAGAGAGAGAGAGAGAGAGAGAGAGAGAGAGAGAGAGAGAGAGAGCGCAACAAAAAGGTATGACCAAGAGGAGAGATGTAGCGGTGGTTAGTAAAGTATAGAGGAGTATAGTAACATAGTGGATACTCACACAGTGTTAGTATAGAGGAGTATACTGTAGTAACATAGTGGATATTCACACAGTGTTAGTATAGAGGAGTATAGTAACATAGTGGATACTCACACAGTGTTAGTATAGAGGAGTATACTGTAGTAACATAGTGGATATTCACACAGTGTTAGTATAGAGGAGTATAGTAACATAGTGGATACTCACACAGTGTTAGTATAGAGGAGTATAGTAACATAGTGGATACTCACACAGTGTTAGTATAGAGGAGTAAAGTAACATAGTGGATACTCACACAGTGTTAGTATAGAGGAGTATAGTAACATAGTGGATACTCACACAGTGTTAGTATAGAGGAGTATACTGTAGTAACATAGTGGATACTCACAGTTGTCCCTGAACTCAATGCTGGCTGGCAGGGTCAACTCTGGCGCCAGGCTGTCCTGCGACCTGCAGAGACCAGAGCAACGTCTGAGGCTTATGTATAGGTAGGTGTGTGTGTGTGTGTGTGTGTATGAGAGCGTTGCGAGGGGTGCGTATGAGCAGTAGGCGTGTTTGAGAGGTGTGAATGTGAGGAGTGTGTGTGTGTGTGTGTGTGTGTGTGTGTAGCCGGTTGACCCCACTGTACACCGACGCGACACCCAACTCTCCAGAGCGAGAGCTCCTACAACATGGTATGTTGTGTGTGTGCGCCTGAGTGTGCTTGTGAGTGTGTGTGTGTCGTAAGAGTGCCCATTTATCCGTATGAGAGAGAGCACTGCCAGACCTAGCATCAGTAATGCCTTTGGATACACAAGTGTGTGTGTGTGTGTGTATGTGTCTGTGTATGTGTGTGCAGCATGTGTGTTAGAGTGGTCCCAAGCTCCAGTGTATTATTGATAAGGGGATTATAGAGCAGCATCTCTGGTTTCAACAGGCCCACAAGGCCAGGGTGGGGATCAGGTAACAGGACATGGGACCATGTTGAATACGCGCACGTGTGTGTGTGTATGTACAGTATGTGTGTGTGTGTGTGTGTTTTACCTCCCGTCCTGCTGGTCTCTGATCATGGGTTTGACCAGGCCTCTCTCACTGCCGTTGGTGCGCTCCATCTCCAGCTTCCCAGAGCTCTGCAACAGCACGGCAAACACACACACACACACACACACACACGCATGCACATGTACACAGGCACACACACACACACAATCACCCCAGGCATTGACACACTATCCTCATATAATATTGACATGGAAACGCACTTGTGTGTGTGTGTGTGTGTGTGTGTGTGTGTGTGTGTCTGTATGGTTGAATTAAAATAAAGCATGTGTATTATTATATTGTGAGTGATTGAGTGTGTGTGTGTGTGTGTGTGTGTAGGGGTGTTACCTTGCTGGTGGGGAGGGCAGTCCCACTGTGGATGTCCCCTTGAAGGTCAAAGGTCGTCTCAGGAACACTCCTATGATGGAGAGAGAAAGATAAGATTGAGATAGAGTAAGATTCATAGAGTGAGAGAGAGAGTGGGAAAGAGAGCGAGAGAGTTGGAGTGAGATAGTGAGAGAGAGAGAGAGAGAGAGAGAGAGAGAGAGAGAGTGAGAGTAAGATTGAGAGAGTAAGATAGTGAGATAGATAGTGAGATAGAGTAAGAGAAAGTGAGATAGAGTGAGAGAGTGACATAGAGTAAGATATAAAGTGAGAGAGTGAGAGTGAGATATAAAGTGAGATAGAGTGAGATATAAAGTGAGATATAGTGGGAGAGTGAGCGAGTGAGATAGAGTGAGATAGAGTGAGATAGCGAGTGAGATAGCGATAGAGTGAGACAGATACAGGCTAGCTCTCATTACTGAGAGCAAATGGGAACTCAGACATGATCCACAGTTCCTCCAAACACACACACACACTTTCTTTCACCCGAACATCCACACAAACGGACACACACCTAAATATATCCGCCAATGCTAATGCACACTCTCTCTCGCTTTCTCCCTTTCATCCTAACATCTACACACACACACACACACACACACACACGCACGCACAGGCACACACCTAAATATATCCGCCAATGCTACGCTCTAATTAAATGCAGCAGGCCACATTAGTGGCAACACGCAATGACAGGATGTTCCTGTGTGTGTGTGTGTGTGTGTGTCTGGCATGCATATTCTTAAAAAAAGGTTTCAGTATTTCACACCCTCAGTCACGACTCACGATAGCTCTCACTGTCCAACTGTTCTCACGAGCTCACTCGCTCGCTCACACACCACACAACAAACAACACACAACAAACAACACACAACACACAACACACACACAACACACAACACACACAACTGTACACTGGCAATTTACTTTGAGGGTAGCATGTGACTGCAGGCTTATTGAGTGCTACAGATATTGAGTGCTACAGAAATAAACACTTACTCAGTCACCAGCCTGTCAGGAACCAGTCAGTCAGTTTTTAACTGTCAACAGCCTGTCAGTAACCAGTCAGTTGTCAGAAACCTGTCAGTCAATCTTTATTACTGTCACCAGCCTGCCAGTAACCAGTTAAACTTTCACCAGTCTGTCAGTAACCAGTCAAATTTTCACCAGCCTGTCAGTAAACAGTCAAACTTTCAGTTCAGTTTCACCAGCCTGTCAGTAACCAAACTTTCACCAGCTTGTCAGTAACCAGTCAAACTTTCACCAGCCTGTCAGTCGACCCCTCCCTGCTTCCTGCCGTTCCTGCGGAGTTCTAATCCAGCTGTGGCATCAGGCTAGTCCTGCATGATCAACCCCAGATTGAGGACCTCTGCTCCCCAGCCAGACTCAGTCAGGGGGCTCTGCTAGCCTACGCGACAGACTGCAGACACACACACACAGATGTGAACAATCTGTGGTACAACGGCAACCAGAATACACACAATTTCGGCGCTCCGACAACGAAGTGGACTCACCCACCCCCCCCCAACCCCCGGCTGGTCGCTGTATCGTTAACGTCCTGCGTCGTCTGTTCTGAAGTCCCGCGTTAGAACCCGGGAGAGCCTGGAGAGTCCTACCTGATCCGCTCTCCTGGAGGTGATGGTTCTGGTCCCCCAGCTGTGTGTGTGTGTGTGTGTGTGTGTGTGTGTGTGTGAGACCGCTGCTCTATTCTGCCATCCTGCTCTGCTCTCTCTTCCGTCAATCCGGGCTGAAGACTGAACAGCGCACAGAAAGCAGATACGTGTGTGTGTGTGTGTGTGTGTGTGTGTGTGTGTGTGTGTGTCAGCGCACCACACCCCAGCCCACACTGATCAGATTAAAGAGTTTTTCGGCCCCAGTCGGTGCCTGCCATAACCTCTCTCTCTCTCTCTCTCTCTCTCTCTCACTCTTACCCACATCCCTCTCTTCCCTCTTTCCAACACTCCCTCTCTTGCGCGAACGTACCGCCTCCTGGCCTTCACTCTACATCTGCTCTCTCTCTCGGGCTCTCACGCCCTTTCTCTCTCTCCTCTTCTTCTCTCTCTCTCTCTCTCTCTTCTTCTCTCCCTCTCTCTCTTCTTCTCTCTCTCCTCTCTCTCCTTCTCTCCCTCTCTCTCTTCTCTCTCTCCTCTCTCTTCTCTACTGCTCTTTTACTCACCAAGTCTCTCTCCCTCGTCTCTCTCGTTCCCTCTCTCCTCTCTTCCCTCGCCTGACTGAATGCTGACTCCGCCCCCCTGCTGTCCACGTGGCGTGTTTCCACGGCGGCAGCAGCGTGCATGAGCCTGACTACCTAGCCTCCCGTCACGAGTTACAGAGATGATACAGGATGTGTCAGTTAACAATGGGACGCACGCACTCGCACACAAGAGAGCGGTGACACTGGTTTTTCATCAAGTCTCCATTATAACTCCTCTTCCCTGTCCTTGTCGTAACCCTGACCACAAAACCGTATTACCACAGAGATGAGAGAGCTGGTGTGTGTGTGTGTGTGTGTGTGTGTGTGTGTGTATGTGTGTGTATCCTCATGAGGTGGAGCTTTCCTTTGCTATATAACCCAACATCACAGACGGTAATGCGATCTCAGGCGCTCACACACACACACACACACACACACACACACACACACACACACCTACACACACACACACACACACACACACACACACACCCCTCCTCCGCCCACCTACCCAGACTTGTGTCTTCCCCTCATCATGGGCCCGGGGTCTCTCTTGGCGCCCTGGTCCTGGCTTGGGTCCACGAACTTGAACACGTGGGCGGCGCCAAACTGCAGCGTGGCGCCGCTACGCAGCACCGTCGTCTCGGCGACGCGCTGCCCGTCCACGTAGGTCTCCGCCTCCAGGCTGTGCGGCGTCACGGTGACCAGGCCCTCGCTGTGCATCAGGTTACAGTGGTGGGGGAGGACCCCGGGTCCGAACAGCTGTAGAGAGAGGGGGGAGGGGGGGGGGGGAGGAGGGGGGGGGGGGGGTTAGTCAGGAGTAGGGTTGCAAAATCCGGGAATATTCACAGACTTCTCATGGGAATTACGGGAATAAACAGGAAAATTAATTTAATTAATTCCCATTAATTTCCAGTTTATTCATGTTAATTCCCTATTAATTCCCATCAATTTGGGGAGACTTCCATGCACCTGCAGATACAAAAACAGGCACGTGCACAGACAGGACACACACACACACACACACACACACAGGTGGGTGTTTACCTGTATGGCGCCGTCCTCTGTGTGGTCCGAGCCCACCTCGGTGATGCTATGCTGCAGTCTGTAGAGTTTTGGTTTGTCCCTGGAGTCCGACCCATCTACACGGCGACACAGAGAGTCAGCGCGCGCACACACACACACACACACGCACATACCATATCTATATACTGCCGTTGAGATCTCGCCAAACAACTTGAAGAGACTGATTAGTATACGTCTGTTTTAGTAAAAGCGAAGCGGCGTATTAGTTAGGAGAAAGCAGAGGGAGAATTGATCACGTTTCTAACATGTAACCATCTAGCAGCTGCCATCGTCTCACTGTCAGCCTGTCAACGCTGGGCGTCTGGAACTAGAACTGCTGAACCTCAACCTAGCTAGGCCTGCTGAACGCTGGCGGCCTGGGTCTGGACAGACCAGGAGGGGACAAGAGGAGGAGAGGAGAGGAGGAGAGAAGAGAGGAGGATGAAGAAAGGAGACGAGACGAGAGAGGAGAGAAGAGGAGAGAGAAGAGAAGAGATGAGAGAAGAGAGAGAGCGAGGAGAGAGGAGGAGAGGAGATGAGCGGACAGGAGAGGAGAGGAGGAGAGTTGTTGTTACCTTCGTGGTGCCGATAGGCGTAGTAGGCATAGTGATTCCCTCTCCCTAGGCAGGCGAGCAGACATGCAGAAGAGGCCGTAGACACACACACACACGCAGGAAAACGGACACACACACACCATGCCAGAGGAAGGCAGGAGAGAACACACACACACACATAGCAGAGGGTGAAAAATGCAGCAAGGAGAAAAGGGCAGCACCCCATAATCCCCAGCTCAGATTCAGACACACACACACACACACACACACACACACCTTGTTACTGACACTACCATGGGAGAGTCATGCTGCTATAGGTCCAGCAGGAATCCACAGACCGGTCAGTCACGGCAGAGACCCCTGTTAAGCCTCTCTGCTCACATGACAAAGCTCTTCTAGACACTACTTGGACCCGGTTAGTCAGGGGGCAGACAGGAGCCGTTTGGTTAGACAGCAGGGATACGGGAGGGGGGTGGGGGTGGGGGAGGGGGGGTGGGGTCAGTGGCAACAAGCAGCAGTTAAAGGTCTGGAGAAAACCCCCTCGATCAACGTCAGGTCGGCGGTTGCAGGGTCTTCAGGTCGAGGCGTGCTCTTACAGGCCACTCACCTTGGTAGGGGAGGCTTACTACAAGCTCGTCTGGTCACTGTGTGTACGCTGCCCCCTGCTGTTGACTGGATGCTACCGCACCAGCGGAGCCAGCCCTAAGCCCTAACCCTCTGCTACAGCGTGATATGTGAGGAGAACTGACACACTGTGTGTGTGTGTGTGTGTTTGTTATGTGGGTTCACGTCACAGCCTGTATACTTGTATGTGTGTGTGTGTGTGTACATGTGTGTGTGTGTATACCTGGGCTTAGCTCCACAAGGTAAGGCAGTTTCTCGGGGGGCAGCGACGCGTGCAGCTGCCCGTCCAGGGGCCTCCCTCTCTGGGCCTTGTCCTCGGGCTTGCGGGCCTTCCTGGAGGCTTGGTCTGGAGGCCTCCTCTTCAGCTGGAACACCAGGGCTCCTGGAGACACACAGAGGCAGCAGTGACCCGGGGAGGCCAGCAGGGGGCAGCACAGTCAAGGGGATAACAGCTCAGCGTGTGACAGGAAGGAGGATATCATTAACACACTGGACCCCTTCACTGGTTATTTAAACCTACAATAGGTAGGATTTTAAGCATTTAAATGATCCTATATTGCTATGATAAATCAGAAATTCAGTCAATGAGGGCCTCATATCCGTAGCCTCGTTTGGCTCTGTTACAGCAATTCCTACATTTCTGCATCTGGTCTACGGCACAGAAACCAAATGCAGCGTGCGTGTGCTAAGATTCAATAAGCAACACAGGCACATCTTCTATGGCCTTATTTGGGAGTGTGGGTGAACCCAAACTGCTCCAAGCAGGTTCTAGGCGTCAGATATAAACTTATTTATCCTTTATTTTATTTATTTTATTCCTTATTTCCTCACAGCATAAGTTACATACTGTCCCTTTAATACTTTAGTACTGAAAGTAAATTATGATAGTAGTAGTAGTACAGTAGCAGCAGTAGTAGTAGTAGTAGTAGTAGTAGTAGTACATTACAGTCATTTAGTAGTAGTAGTAGAGTAGTTGTAGTAGTAGTAGTAGTAGTAGTAGTAGTACAGTAGTAGTAGTAGTAGTAGTAGTAGTACTACAGTAGTAGTAATAGTAGTAGTAGTAGTACATTACAGTCTTTTAGTAGTAGTAGTAGAGCAGTTGTAGTAGTAGTAGTAGTAGTAGTAGTAGTAGTGGCAGTTGTAGTAGTTGTAGTAGTAATAGCAGTAGTGATAGTAATATGTCACCTCTGTCACTGGGCCAGTCTCTGAAGATCTGTAGGGGACGCTCGGTATCGTCCAGGATCACCTCCTTCCCTGACTTATCATCTGTGTGCTGCAGGGGGGCAGAGAGACACACGCACAACCTTCAATTAACCAAACAATAATTAATCAACCAAACATAACCTTTAATCAACCAAACACAACCTTTCATCAACCGAACACAACCTTTCATCAACCGAACACAACCTTTAATCAACCAAACAGGCCCCTCGAACAACCAAGCACAACCAAACACAGCCCTCACAAAAAACAATTATCCCTTAAAAAGTCACGTGATTTTTTTTTTGGGGGGGGGGCAAGGGATAGAGACCATCTGGATGTCTTTATCTCTCTCTCCCTCTTTCACATCCACCTCTCGGTGCACCCGACATGAACCCCCTCGCCCGCCCCCCCGACGCCCTTCCGGCTGGGTGTCCAGTCTGTCTCTGCAGCTTTAGGACCGGACTGCTGAGGCAGATGGACGTCCTCTCTCCCGCCTGAGCCCCCACATGTATCATTTGGTGTGTGGGCGGTGGTCTGAGGGCAGCTGTCTAAAAGGTTTTTTAATGTGATTGGCCACGACTGGAGCCGTCATTAATATGATTGGCTAATGCTGGAGGCTAACGGCTGGAGGAGGGAGGTGGTGGGAAGGTCAGAGTGTTGGCATGGAGTCTGTCACCGGGACACATGAACACACACACACACACACACACACATACACACGCGCACACACACACAGTGCATCTCCTTGTCTGGCGCTCTGGAGAAATCCAATTCAATTACTATCATAGAGACCCGTGCCAAACACTTGCACTCGCTGAAAGAGAGAGTGGAAAAGAGAGAGAGAGAGAAAGAGAGAGAGAACAAGAGAACAAGAGAGAGAAGGAGAGAGAGAGAAAGAGAGATGGAGAGAGAGAGAGAGACAGAGAGAGGGGAGAGAGAGATGAAACCCTGATGAAGCACTGGGCGGTCATCCCGGGACAAGGCTGGAATTCCGCGGAAACATTCAATCAGCTTAAATATGTTTCAGCTGCACTCGCCACGGAGACAGACTGACACATGGTCAACAACATGCAGACAGATGGACATGGGGACATGAAACCAATGTCTGATGAGTTTTTCTGCCCCAAATATTCGCCCTGGGGGTCGTTGAAGAAGCAGTTGGGTTGGGTAGGGGGTAGTTAAAGAGCCAGGTGGACGGGGGGTAGTTACCCCTGGGGTAGTTGGGCCGGTGGTAGTTACCCCTGGGGTAGTTAAACAGGCAGTTGGGCCGGGGGTAGTTACCCCTGGGGTAGTTAAATAGCCAGGTGGACGGGGGACGGGGGGTAGTTGCCCCTGGGGTAGCTAAACAGGCAGTTGGGCAGGGGGTAGTTACCACTGGGGTAGTAGGGCAGGAAGTAGTTACCCCTGGGGTAGTTGTGCGGGGGGTAGTTACCACTGGGTAGTTAAAGGGGCAGTTGGGCGGAGAAGAGTTACCCCTGGGTAGTTCAAGAGGCAGTTGGGTGGGGGGTAGTTACCCCTGGGTAGTTAAAGGGGCAGTTAGGCGGGGGGTAGATACCCCTGGGTAGTTAAAGGGGCAGTTAGGCGGGGGGTAGATACCCCTGGGTAGTTAACGGGGCAGTTAGGTGGGGGGTAGTTACCCGTGCGAGGCAGTACTCTCTGGGGTTCTCCTTCTCCAGGCCGTATTTCTCCAGGGCCTCCACCACAGCGAAGTCGGCCATGTCTGAGGTGGACAGCAGGATGGTCTTATACGGGATGTTAGGCTTCAGGCTGTCAGCATAGATCCTCAGCGTCCCTCCTAGGGAGAGAGAGAGGGAGAGAGAGAGAGAGAGACAGGGGGTTACACACAGAAACACACACACACACTACCACACACCCCTCAATGTGAGGCACACATACACACATATTTATTTTATTATGCGCCATCTGGTTGAGCTATTTTGCTTTCCATTGCAGAAATATTCCACATACTGAGACAGCATAGCTCACCATCAGCACATGTGTGTGTGTGTGTGTGTGTGTGTGTGTGTGTGTGTTCACTGAAGAAATGGCTAGTGGTTTAGCGTCCGTCTGGTGTTCTAGGTATGTAGCGGCAGAATGTGGAGTGGAGAGGGCACTGAATGCCCCCCGCTTTCTCCCTTTCAGACACACACACACACACGTACACGCACACACACACACACACACCTGAGTCAGGCCGTCCGTCGTTGCTCTTGAACTCCTGCATCCTCTTCTCCAGCTTCTGCTGCCGGCGTCTCTTCATGACCACCTCGGGGTTGGAGATGGTCCTGGTGAAGCTGGTCTCCGGCATGTCCTTGTACACCTCCGCCGCCAGACGAGAGTTCTCCCTGGGGTCAGGGGTCGAAGGGGTCGGGGTCAGGGTTCAGCTGAGCTAGGGCTGGGTATTGGCAAGGACCTCACGATATGATATGTATCAAGATACATCGGTCACGCTACGTATCACGATACAATACCATACGATACAATAAATATTGCGATACTCGACATAATTTACTGACATTTTTTAAATACAGCTGAAAATACAACTCCATCCCCCGCTCCCTGGAGGGAATGTAAGGACATTTTAAATCCATTTAAAACATGAATAATGCGTTCCCTGTCTTGTTCTGTATATTGTCCTTATTTCATAATTAATTTGATTCCTTATTTCTTTCATTATTTTACTCCTTATTTCCTTTTTTTTAATGTTTCAATACTGTACACTGGAAAATCGATATAGTATCGCAGAAAGAATTCCATAGAAGTGTCTCTTGTGTATGAGCCACACCCTTACATTAGTCACTCAGCAGATGCTTAACTTACAATAATAGCTTTTAGCGTAGGTAGTCAAGTGTACTACAACTCGCCATCTCCTTTCTAAACAAG
Source organism: Borostomias antarcticus (assembly GCF_949987555.1). Taxonomy (NCBI): domain Eukaryota; kingdom Metazoa; phylum Chordata; class Actinopteri; order Stomiiformes; family Stomiidae; genus Borostomias; species Borostomias antarcticus. Next base: position 13,527,055 of record NC_140252.1, read on the forward strand.
TGACTAAGAGCATAATCTAGAGCTACTGCTGCCCAGGGCGAGATCCCCGTCCGTCCGTCTGTAAACCCGGCTCGGCGGAAACGACGCGGGTGTTTTGTGGGGGCGAGTCGGACGCCGGCGCGTCTCCTACCCGTCCTCCCTGCCGGGGGTCAGCTCGTCTCCGTCGGGGACGCGGGCGAACGCCTCCTTCTCTCTCCGTTTCTCCTTCTTCTTCTCCTTCTTCGACAGCGTCCGCTTGAAGTTCTGGATCACGCCGTCCTTCTCCTTCTCCGGCCCGTTGCTCTGCAGCTTCTGGAGGCGGTGGGGGGGGGGGGGGGGGGAGGCTTGTCACTAGGGCGGGTTGCCGGGGTAATCGGGCGGTTTACGGGTGTGTGTGAGAGCGTAGTGTTCTTTGGGGGGAAAGATCTTGGGAAATGGATGCAGGGATAGCGTCACACACGCGCACACACACACAAGCACGGCCTCTGATACTTGTCCTCAGGCCACTTTCTCTCTACCAGGAAGTCTGAGTAGCAGAGACCCAGTAGGGGGTCATGTGACAGGAGGGAATGAGGATGGTGTGTGTGTGTGTGTGTGTAATATATAAGGACCCTAACAGCTCCCTGGGCAAGGGTAGTGATCCTCTCATTGGTTAGTGCAGCCATCCATAGAAGCATGTGCCCATACATCCACCACACACACACTCACACTCACACTCACACTCACACTCACACTCACACTCACACTCACACTCACACTCACACACACACACACACACACACACACACACACACACACACACACACACACACACACACACTCACACACTCACACACTCACACACTCACACACACGGCCAGGGGGGAGTGGTATTTCTGGCTGAGGGAGTGGAAAGAGGCTTTGGGGGAACATGGAGTCAAGTGGTCCACTATAAAGAGGCGAAGGAGGGATGAAGGGATGGAGGGATGAGAGCCACCTTGGGCAGGATGTCGTTCTCGTTCTTCAGTACGAAGCGGCCCTCGCGGTCGTCCTTGTTCCAGTTGAGCTGCACGACCAGAGGCTTCTCATCCAGGTCCAGCTTACGTTCTTCTAACACAAACACAACAGCCAGTAAACCCAGACTAGTTAACCCAGACTACTGGTCAATCCGGACTACAGTGTTTCCCCTACCATTGCCTTGAAAGACCCCAAATGGCAAAAATAGCAGACTTTTAAATCGCTACCATTTTTAGCATAAGTCAATGGAGTTTTACTTAGCAAAAATTAGCATCGCAGCTAGTGGAATTTTTCTAACAGAGTGAGAGAAGATGAAATTAAAATATTTTCTGTTGCTGTAGCTAGCTACATAAGTAATGTAACCACAGTTTAATCTGTCTTCTAATGTTAGTAACTATGGAGGCTAACATTAGCTAGGCTATGTGTTGTGGACTAAATGATGTTGGATTCAAGTCACATTTTGCCCATTTAGGCTACAGTATGCATTTTCAGCAATGCCTTTGTGATTTAATTTCAGCTGTTAAAGGTACCCAACGAAACGTGAATCAAAACAATCAGTTCTTTGTTTATTTTCGAAATTCCTCGATTATATGGTTCCTTGTAGTCTAATAAACATGTTGAATCACTTGAATGTCTTTCCTACCTTGTAATTTCTTCGCAAAATGATATTTCGCTAATGTTTTGAAAACAACAAAGATGTGTGAAACATCACTATTATGTGCTCCGCGTATTGACGCAATGACGTAGTACACGATTTTCAGGGACCACCTTCTCAAATTTGCTCTAGAGCGCATACTAGTGGTCAAAAACTACATTGGGTACCTTTAAGCATTCACAAACATTATTTTTCTACAGGAAATGTAATTTTTCTAGTAATAGGTTTTTATCTGTTTTAAACTACTGGTTAACCTGGATAAGTTCAAATAGATTATAAATTAATTCAACACACTAGTTTTTGCGTTTAATCCGAAAATGGGCATATAACCAGACGCACACACCCGCACGCACTCACACACGCACTCTCTCACCTCCGCTGACGTGGACCTCGTAGAGGGAGTATTTGGGCGAGGAGAGCATCCTCATATCGGGCCTGAACTTCTCGGCCAGCGTTTCTATGACGTCCTGCGTGGTCGCCGTGCTCGACACGCGGATGCACTTGGTGGCGAAGTTCCCCGCCACGCGGTCCTGGAAGTAGAACCGCATCACGCCGTGGAACTCCAGGTCCTGAGAGAGGGGGAGAGAGGCGAGGGAACGTGAGACGGGGCGCCTTTACTCTCTGTTACTCCGACTTTCAACCAGGGCTGTGCAATAAAAGAGATGGCAATGTTTTTTTCTCGCAATACTGTATTGATTTTCCACGGTACAGTATTGATACATAATGTTCATTAAATAAATAAATGTGCACAATGAATTAAGTAGAACAAGACAGGGAATAGATATAGATTTGGAAAATGAAGGGTAGAATTCAGTCCTGGATACATTATTCATCTTTTAAATGGATAAAACGTCTTTACATTCCCTCCGCCCTCAGGATCACCTCCAGGGAGCGGGGGATGGAGTTGTGTTTTTCGCTCTATTTTTACATTTTCAGTACAATTATGTAGAGAATCGCTATTTATTGTATCGTATTGCAATATATCGTGACCCATGGATCGTGATACGTATTGTATCTTGAGGTCCTTTCCACTACCCAGCCCTGCTTTTAACATCACCGTGTTTTAAACGGCCACCATGAGGACTCCAGAGATCTCTACAGACAGGAACCCTGAACGACTGGTCCCACCCCGACTCACGGACCGCACTCCTCCTGTCGGCCGTGTGACACGGAGAGACAGGAAGCACTTGTTTTGACAACAGACACAGCCCAGCGCTAGACTGCAGCCAACACTGATATCGGAGAGGGAAGTGGGGGGGGGGAGTGGGAGGGAGAGAGAGAGGAGGGGGAGGGAGAGAGAGAGGAGGGGGAGGGAGAGAGAGAGGGGGGGGGGGAGAGAAGTCTGCTGTGACAGAAGAGGAGAGGAAGACAGGAAGCTAGCTAGCTACCCTAGCAGCCCTGGGGGGAGCTGCTAGGGTTTCAAAACGCACTCTGCAGAGAATCACAGCTAAACCCAGAACACAGACCTGTGTCAACCGAACACAGCAGGACAATCAGAACACAGACCTGTCACAGCTTAACACGCCAGGACTATCAACACACTGTCACAGCTAAACACCCTAGGACAATCAACACTGTCACAGCTAAACACACCAGGAAAATCAACACACTGTCACAGCTAAACACACCAGTACTATCAACACACTGTCACAGCTAAACACCCCAGGACAATCAACAGTCACAGCTTAACACACAACGACAATCAACACACTGTCAAAGCTTAACACACCACTACAATCAACACTGTCACAGCTAAACACACCAGGACTATCAACACACAGTCACAGCTAAACACACCAGGACTATCAACACACAGTCACAGCTAAACACACCAGGACAATCAACACACTGTCACAGCTAAACACACCACGACAATCAACACACTGTCACTAAACACACCAGTACTATCAACACACTGTCACAGCTAAACACACGTGGACTATCAGAACACAGACCTGTCACGTCTTAACACATCGGATCAGTCACAGCTAAACTCACCAAGACGATCGGAACACAGAACCGCCACGGCTCAAAACACACCGGGTCGACCAGAACGAATATGTCACAGCTACAACACACCAGGACAACCAGAACACACAGTCCTGGCCTCAGACCACACCTGCAGATCAGATGTCCTGTCACACACTACATGCCATTGTCTAACACACAAACATGCAAACGTACACCTGCACTGAAACCCAGACACCTGCACCCTCAAATACACACACACTCACACACACACACTCACACACACAAGTATGTCAAGTGGCAGCAATTGAGGCGACCATTTGCAAACAAACACACACACATACAACAAGAGAAGGGGGGGAGTGAAGTCACATGCTCTGGCATCACCAAGTGTGCCCTCCTGATAGGCTGAGTGAGCCGTATGGAGGAGGTTACAGTGCTGCTCCTGGTACGACTGCTGTCCCGGTTACGCTCTTTACAGGTGCACTTCCCACAGCAGGCCAGCAGGGGGCAGTCACGCCATGTCACTGTTCAGATGAGGTCCTCATCCTCCATCCTGGCTGACTGACTGGCTGGCTGGCTGGCTGGCACTAAGCTAGCTAGAGTAGCTAGCAGCTAGCTGGCCATGCCAGCAGAACGTCGCTAGACTGATGCTGATCTGGCTTGTGTCATGTGACATGTGAGCGACCCGTTAGCCCACACTACTTGTATGTGGATTACCCTGCCCTAATCCCATCATTCTCACTAGTCATGCTTTCTATGAAGGCCAGCAGCCCATAGTACCACTACGCACACTGACTGACATCTCAATCGGGAGGCTGTGTGTGTGTGTGTGTGTGTGTGTGTGTGTGTGTGTGCGCTTGCACGCACGTATGCTTCAGCTGATCGTGTAGGATCAAGCAAGTCTACAGACTAGTGACAGATCGCTACCGCCCATGGTAAAAGGGGATTGGCCGGACGAGGTGTCAGTCAGCGATGTAGCCAGGGCATTCATTGGCAGGGAGCAGGCCGGGCGTCGGCCAGTATTGTGTTTGTCTTCTAAGGGAAACAGAGGTTGTTACATCATCACTCGGCTACGTCCTTAGGCCGTAGCTGTCCTGGACAATAAGATATGTAAAGCACACACACACACACACACACACACACAGACAGACACACAAACACACAGACACAAAGACACAAAGACACACAGGCACAAAGACACAAAGACACAAAGACACAAAGACAGACAGTGTGCAAACAGAACCAGGCTAGGAACAAGGCAGCACACAACAAGGCTGGTGTTTCGGATGTGCAAAATTCAAATGCAGCAGAGGTAAACTGGAAATTTCATGTTGCAGTTAGTGTGGTGCTAAGGAGGAGGGGAGGGGAGGGGAGGGGAGGAGAGCAGGGGAGAGGGGGAGAGGAGAGGAGAAACGGCATCAAACTGTCGGATCCCAGATCTATACCCTCTGTCTAAAGACTATCTGGTTAGCCCCGTCACTCCGAGGCTCCTGCGGTCGATGGACACGGTCACGGCTCTTCTCTGTCCGGGGCCCACAGTGATGGAATGAACTGCCCACTGACGTCAGGACAGCAGAGTTGCTGCCCATCTTTCGCCGCAGGCTCAAAACTCACCTCTTCCAAGTAGTACTACCAGGACCCTCCCTCTTAAGCACCTATTGTATTTTTAGATTGTGATTGCACTCTGCTTTCAG